>NC_053027.1:493079712-493238644 GCF_003073215.2 Triticum urartu | reverse complement strand
TATAAATATGTGATCCCCTCCGAAATTCGCGGTGCAAACCCTAACTTGGTCCTCCTCCCGCCGACGGACATGTCCGCCCGGTGGCCGGACACGTCCAGCCAACCCCGCAGCCAATCCGGAGCCGCCACGCGTCCTCTCCGGGCTCTTCGCCGCCGCTGGCCCATGCGGCCTGCAGACGGCCTGCGGGGCCCAACCGGCACCGCCGCCACCCGCGGAGGACCCCGCGCCGCGCCGCCCGCCGTCTTCTCGCTTCCGGTCGCCGGAGTTCGCGCCGGCCACCGCATCCTTCATCGTACCGCCGCCTGCGCTCGCCGGCCGCCCCGCTCGCTCGTCGCCACCTCGTCGCCGGCGTGGCGCCGCCCGCCACCTCCACGTCGCCCCGCGCCGCCCGCAGCCGCCGCCGGATCTCCTCCTCGCCGGCGTCCAAGCTCACCGGAGCGCGCCGCCTCGCCGCCCCTTCCGGATCCACGCGGGGTGGATCAGATCCACCAGTCCCTTCAACCAAACAGCCTCCTCGCGTCCCGATCCGCTCCGTCCCGCATTGACTTTCGCGGAGGTATAATTTCACTAAGTCCCCGAAATTTCCATGTTTCAAATGCCCATGTTCTTCGTGTCATAATTCATCATCCGTAGATCCGTTTTGCGCGTGTAGCATATCAAAATGTTCACCTCGGAGAGCACATCATTTCATCTCATTGCATCATTTTCATTTGAGTTCATCTTGTTGCCCGAAATGCTGTTGGAAGAGTGCTATTTGAGTTTATTGTCAGATCTGCTGCACCAAATAGCTATTTGCAATTTTTGCCATGATTAATGTGTGCATGATATGCCCCTGAGCTCTACATATGTTTTGTTATATGCTTTGCCATCTTTCCAGAGGTGCTATCCATGTATTTTTGTGATATGTGTGGTGACTAGCACAAGCTTGCAAAGTGGTGCATTCGTTAATGCTGATTTCAGGGACTTAGAATTTCACTAAGTCCTTGATCTGTTTCTATCAATATGCCATATGTTCATGTTGTTTCCTAGTGATCCGTGCCTCTTTTGAGGATGATCGGTAAGGATGATTTGTTAATATTGTGGTGCTCTATCCATCCATGTCTTTGTTTGCATTTATGGAGCAACGTAGCTTGAGTCAACCGAGCTCTACTTTTGCTATTTCGTGAATCTGGGCAGATTGTCTACTTGTTAGCGATTTTGCCGAGGATGTTGTTGTTGATCCATGCATGCTATGTTGTTGTTCTTGCCATATCTAGCTTGTAAAATGTGTATTCTTGATGGGTGTATGCTTAGATTGTCATGACATGCTCTGTAGTGAGTGCATCGAGCTCGTAAACATGCCTACTTGATATCTGATTTGCATGCTCCAGTTTTTCACTAAGTCTGTAATCTGATTATGTTTTTGCCATGTTCACATGCTTGCAATTGTATTTTCTGATCCCTTTTGGCTCAAGGTCACTAAGGGACTTTTGTTAAGCTCTTTGAGTAGCTCCATGCCATGCCTTGCTTTGCCATGTTAAGTTCCTGTAGCATATAGTTTTATTGCTTCAAAGTGTGCTACCTGATCTGAAATTCCAGGCTTGTGTTAATTTCACTAAGTCTGAAACATGTTATCGTTTGCATTTTTGTCGTGCTTGTTTGAACCTGTTAATGGATGAATTAGCCGTAGCATAGTGTTCATCTTTTGTTAAGCATATTGAGTGGATCCCTGCCATGTGTTGTTTTGCCATGTTTGAGTGCTGTAGCATATTTATCTTGTTGCATTTAGTTGGTCACTTGCTGTTTATCGCAGACCGGTGCCATATTTGTTTTGCTTGCCATTTCCAAACCGTGCATCCGATTCCGGTGATCTTTATATCGATTTCAACCGAAATCACCCAAACTTTCCAGTGGCACTCTTGGTTTTCCAAGTTGAGGCCAGGTTCATTCATTCCCTTCCAAATCATGCATATGCATCGCATACCGCATCCCGCATATCATATCATGTTCATGTGTGGTTTGTTTACTATGTTGTGTGCTTCTTTCCGGTGTTTGCTCCTTCGGGTTGGATCCGGTAACGTCGCATTTGTGAGGACCCGTTCGTCTACATCCGTTTGTCTTCTTCATGGACTCGTTCTTCTTCGTTGCGGGATTTCAGGCAAGATGACCATACCCTCGAAATCACTTCTATCTTCGCTTGCTAGTTGCTTGCTCTTTTGCTATGCCTATGCTGCGATACCTACCACTTGATTATCATGCCTCCCATGTTGTTAAGCCAAGCCTCTAACCCACCTTGTCCTAGCAAACCATTGTTTGGCTATGTTACCGCTTTGCTCAGCCCCTCTTATAGCGTTGTTAGTTGCAGGTGAAGATGAAGTTTGTACCTTGTTGGTACATGGATATGTTGTTCCTTGTTGGAACATGTTTACTTGTTGGGATATCACAATATCTCTTATTTAATTAATTCATCTATAT
Source organism: Triticum urartu (assembly GCF_003073215.2). Taxonomy (NCBI): domain Eukaryota; kingdom Viridiplantae; phylum Streptophyta; class Magnoliopsida; order Poales; family Poaceae; genus Triticum; species Triticum urartu. The sequence continues at coordinate 493,236,190 of NC_053027.1, read as the reverse complement.
ACTTGGTAAAGGGTGGAAGGCTCGGCCTTATGCCTGGTGTTTTGTTCCACTCTTGCCGCCCTAGTTTCCGTCATGTCGGTGTTATGTTCCCGGATTTTGCATTCCTTACGCGGTTGGGTTATAATGGGAACCCCTTGACAGTTCGCCTTGAATAAAACTCCTCCAGCAAGGCCCAACACCATTCGCCACCTAGCCTTTTTCTTTCCCTTGGGTAGGCCTGCCCAAGAGTCATATTTATTAAACCCCCGGGCCAGTGCTCCTTTGAGTGTTGGTCCAAACCGAGCAATGTCCGCAGCTACCAGGGGCAACTCTGGGCTAGCCCACCCGACGTCTGGCTCATCCGGTGTGCCCTGAAAACGAGATATGTGCAGCTCCTATTGGGATTTTTCAGCACATCTGGGTGGCTTTGCTGGTCTTGTTTTACCATTGCCGAAATGTCTTGTAACCGGGATTCCGAGTCTGGTCGGGTCTTCCCACTAGAAGAAATATCCTTCGTTGACCGTGAGAGCTTGTCATGGGCTAAGTTGGGACCCCCTGTAGGGATTTGAACTTTCGAAAGCCGTGCCCGCGGTTATGGGCAGATGGGAATTTGTTAATGTCCGGTTGTAGAAAACCTGAAGTTGATCTTAATTAAAATACATCAACCGCGTGTGTAACCGTGATGGTCTCTTTCCGGTGGAGTCCGGGAAGTGAACACGGTGTTGGAGTTATGCTTAATGTAGGTTGTTCTAGGATCACTTCTTGATCATAGTTTTCTTGATCGTGCTTTGCCTTCTCTTCTCGCTCTCATTTGTGTATGTTAGCCACCATATATGCTAGTCGCTTGTTGCAGCTCCACCTCATACCTTTACCTTACCCATAAGCTTAAATAGTCTTGATCACGAGGGTGTGAGATTGCTGAGTCCCCGTGACTCACAGATACTTCCAAAACCAGTTTGCAGTTGCCGATGAGTCCGTGCAGATGACGCAACCAAGCTCAGGAGGAGCTCGATGAAGATCTTGTCCTTTGTGTTGTTTCGTTCTAGTTGATCAGTAGTGGAGCCCAGTTGGGGTCGATCAGGGACCTTGTCGCATTTGGGGTTCTTCTTTTATTTTGGTTTCGTAGTCGGGCCCTGATTGTATTTGGTTGATGTAATGCTTTATTCATGTATTTGTGTGAAGTGGCGATTGTAAGCCAACTATGTATCTTTTCCCTTATTGTATTACATGGGTTGTTTGCGAAGATTACCTCACTTGCGACATTTCTTTCAATGCGGTTATGCCTCTAAGTCGTGCTTCGACACGTGGGAGATATAGCCGCATCGAGGGCGTTACAATAGTTCTGTTGTAGTTGCGGATGCTTGCAATAGTGGTTAATCATAAGTGGGATGCTTGTCCAAGGAAGGGTAGTACCCAAGCACCGGTCCACCCACGTATCAAATTATCAAAGTACCGAACGCGAATCATATGAACATGATGAAAACTAGCTTGACCATAATTCCCATGTGTCCTCGGGAGCGCTTTCCTTCATATAAGAGTTTGTCCAGGCTTGTCATTTGCTACAAAAAGGATTGGGACATCTTGCCGCACCTTATTTACTTTCATTACTTGTTGCTCGCTACAATTTACCTTATCACAAAACTATCTGTTACCGATAATTTCAGTGCTTGCAGAGATTACCTTGCTGAAAACCGCTTATCATTTCCTTCTGCTCCTCGTTGGGTTTGACACTCTTACTTATCGAAAGGGCTACGATAGATCCCCTACACTTGTGGGTCATCACAGAGGCCGAGAGCAAGGTCGGCTGTGCAGCAAGTGATCAACATGCCCAAGGGACATGCCAGTTGGGAAATGTGTTGACACAAGTGGTCTCATGCATGGGAAAGCTTGCCCTAACGATGTACAAGAGGAGGTCAAGGTTGTGGTGCAGGGGGACACATGTATAGTTTGAGCAAAATATTTGGGGCTCCCTACACCAATGGGCTGAATGGCATGAGGGATTTTTCACATCATTCAAGCGCAACTTCTGAATGGAATGGTGCAATAGGGAGAATTTTCTAATGGCGGCAAAGAAATCCTCATCAAGGTAGTTATGCAATCCCCTCTGACCTATTTGATGGATGTCTTTAAACTTCCTGGGCCTTTATGAAGAACTCATGAGAATCATGAGAGAGTTTTAATGGGGTGCAAGCAAAGATATGCAATGCACCCAGTAGATCTCCTAGGAATGCATGATCCGTCCCAAACCTTACGGTGGTATGGGTTTATGATATTTACAACTCTTTAATTAGGCAGTGTTGGCTAAACAGACATTGATGTTTTCGTTGCGACATGTTAAGTTTTCTCCCCTATTGCCAGTAGGTTGATCGGTCGCATGCCTGGCACACATGTTTTGGCCTTTCTTGTGTGTTCATAACTCAGAATAGGTGACCTAACAGCCACCGCCTGACTAAACATATCAATAGTCACCAAACTCATATGGGATACAGAGGAGTAGGCAATGATCTTCTTAAGATTGATCTGTGTTAAAGTGGTCAAGGAAGTATATATTATAATATCAGATGGCGCAAAAAGCCCCTAGGAGGCCCTCGTGGAACAGACGGGCGCGGAGGCTCCTAGTAAGCCACGCATGGGCGCAACGCAAGCCGAGCTAGTTCGGAGACAACAAACAGGGTGTTCGTCATTCCCACCTACATCGTCTCACGCGCCTTTGCCCCCCTTTGACCCCCGCGAGGCGAGGACGCCAACGCGCGGGTCCGGCATCCAATCTCGCGTGCGAGTGGGCATGTGAAAGGGCGCTATAAGACGGTGGCCCTGTCCCTTTGCCCGCAGTCCATCTATCATGGATAGCCATGGCAGATCTCTTGGGTGCTTGCCGTCCGGGTAGATCCAATGATGCGGATAGCTCCCAAGAGGTCCCCGCCGAACACCACAACGGACACACAGAGGGCTCCTCGCCCGTGAAGCCCCTAGAAGGTGGGTACTACAACATCCTTTTATAGGAGTAAAGGCATCCCCAAAGCTGACCCTCAAATCGTCCGCTTCTGTCTGGACCCATTTTGCCATCCAGCACGGTATCCCATCGGTCTGCGGACCGGCTTAGACATTTGTTTTCTGGCAAACTAGAGGCAAAACAAGGGGCTTTGCGGGATTGCTGCCACATACGCAAAGGAGTCCCTGGACTGAACCCGAAATTCTCTCTCGCGTGAAGCTGTTTCCATTGCTCAAGCCATTCCAGAGCACGAGTGTTGCATTCATGCCAGCCTAGAGCGAATGCGACCTTTCATTTGTGCCAACGTTGAAGCGCCGCGTCGGTCGAGAGCACCGCTTGCGCCGCGTCCGATGTCCGCACCTGTTTAATGTCGTAGAGACATTACTGGACGGGGCATGATGGAAATCTACCACTTGAAGTAGGTTGTTGTCCGTTCGCCTACCGTCATTATACAGGCATACCGACCGCGAAACCAACTCCGGCACCTGCATTGACACACCCCGCCGCTTGGCCTGGCCGGTGTCCGCCATTTGCACCAGGTCACACTCGGCACAAACCACGCCACACTACGTCTGCTTCACATACTTCTCCATGGACCACCTCTGCCATGACCGCGAGCTCTAGTGCATTGTTGGAGAGCCTCTCGACGGAGCATAAGCATGAGCTGGCCACCCTTGTGGCCAGCTGGCAAGGTTGCCATGTGAGGCCGATAGAGGTTGGCCTACCGGCCTACTCCTCAGAGGTCTCCGACGATAGAGATAGCCTTCGGCAATGAGTTAGCGCCCTTGCCCGCCCTGTTCGATGCCGGCTTGACCATGGAGCATGTGTAGGCGCACTTCAAGGATGCCATGGTGGAGCAGTAGCCCGCGCCACAGTCGATGTCAGGGTTTCAGTAGGCGCAGGAGGAACAAGGTACAACCTCTCCCTCCTCAAGCAGCATCGGCTGACAGAAGGCCAAATCTACGGCATAAGGACAAATCTACGGCCAATTCATGAGCGAGGAGGCTGAGGCGGCCAAGGCCGCGGAGAACCCCAACTTCATCATCGAGCAAAGGGTCAATGGTGCATGTCGGTGCTAAACAAACAGTTTTTAACCCCTTTTCACGATGGCATTTAGAACCGTCGCCATGTGAGTGTGGGCGATAGGGGGGTCCTTCCCACACGACCTAGAAATCATTAGGGATAGGCCCTCCTAGGACACAGGCTGGGGCTGTGTGCGATCAGGCAAGGCATCAAAACCCAATAATTTTCGTAGGTATGTACATCCCACACGGTAATCTGAGAACATCATTTTCATAGGTATGTACATCCCACACGGTGAATCCCAGAAAAACATTTTCGTTCGTATGTATATCACACACAGTCAATCCAAGGAATACGTTTCCGTTCTTATGTACATCCCACAGAATAAATCCAGGAAAAATGTTTCCGTTCGTACGTACATCCCACATAGTTTTATGTTAGGCTCAGGTGTGAAAGGTGTAACTATCACACACGGTCTGCCTTGGTTAACTATTTGCTTCTATCAACTATATCACACACGATTTGATGAAGAAAACTGTGTGGCATTGGGCTATCCATCGCAAGCGCTTTTACTGCTAGAACCGTTTGCAAAGGTCCATGCCACATTTAGCAGGTTTATTAGTTTACAATTAATAATTCTAGTATTACGCAAATTCACATTTAATATCGAACAACGCTTTGCCAATTTCATATCAAGCACATAAATATATTATAACATCATAGTGCGGTAGCTACATGAAAACAACATGGTACAACATATAGCTAGTTCAATTTCATAAGAACAATATATTCATTTCCCTAATCGAGATCATCTAGGCTCGTCTTATCCACCTCAGCTTTCAGTTTAGTAAGAACATGTTTTGCACGGGCCAACTGGGAAAGTGCCTCCTCCTTCGCCAACACCATCTTAGCAAAGTCTGATTTAAAAAATCTGAGCTCATTCTCCACCTTCAACTTTTTATCTCGCATCTTCAAATATTCTTCAGCGTTGACAACAGTTTCTCTAAGCCTACATCTGTTCTCTTCCTCATACATGCTCCAGAGCTTCACTAGGCACATGTTCAAAGACTGTGGCAACTCTTGATCAACCCACTCCAAGTAAGAACACTTCCATTCATCCTATAATATTTAAAACTAGATCAGTAACAACTGTAGGGGAAATGGGTTTATAGCAACATAGAAAATCACCAATGCTTATTTTGAAAAACTAAAGAAACATGTTAATTATGACATATCTTCTCAAAAAGACGAATGTGCAAATGAACTCATTGGAACTAATACAACAACCAAATAATTAACTACAACAACGCAACAAGTTCTTACTCATGTACAATAAATAACAAATTGAACATTTTATGAGGAAGGTAAATATAACTGCGACAGTATAGCGACAGTGTTTGGATGACAACAAATTCATACTAACAGGTGTGTACATGCACAAATTTAGTAACATAGAACTAATAGCACTAAGGCCGTCCACTATGTATGCCAAAACTGGGGTAAAGACAACTATTGCTACATCTCACACCGGTGCCCTGCACTGGCGAACCGATGCAGCGTAAAAAAAATTAGGGACCCAGACTCCGGAGCACGTAGTTGCTCCGATGCCCAGTTCCTTCATGTCATAAAGATTTAGTATTTTACTATTTGGCTGATCGGATGTGTGAACCAAAGTTGGCTGCACAAACTGCTGAAGTGGTGCCAAATAATTTTCTAATGGCACCGCTGATGAGATGGCAATAATTTAAGATACTAGATACAAATTGTGACACTGTCTTAGGATGCGTTTGGTTGAAGGTGTGGTATGAATGGGTTGGGACCGTTACAGTGTTTGAATCACATCTAACAAATGATTTATAACAACGAAAGAGGGTCTAACCTTCTCTGCACATGCCAGAAACTTCCTCCCACTATCCACAGAATCAAACGCAACTAGCTTCATGCATGGAGATTGATGGTGACAACGAGCAGATAGATCTTCAGCCACCCCGCTCCATTCGTTGCCACTGATGGTCCTAGGGAGCTGCAAGAGGACGAAATGACTCAAATCTATCGCCGGGTAAAAATCCTTCATTCCAATTCATAGCCCAAGAGAGAGAAGAGAGGCATACCCGGGTGGTGAGGGCGTCGTCGTCGGAGGAGGAACCACTGGAGAGGTCTTTGGAAAAGACCATGGCGACCCCCCCGGTAGGATGCGAGATGACGAGAGCGAGGAAGCGGCTATAGCTTAGCAAGGAAGGAAGGAAGGAGGAAACATGGGAAATATGACTTGTGGTCGGGGAGAAAAGGGGGGGGGGAAGGGGGGCGGGGGTAGATATTTTGGCGATGGGCCAAAATTTTGGAAATGTGAAGGGAAACTTTGCGCGGTGCCGGCAGACCTTTCACATTGAATGATTGTGTGCATCGCAAATGATTCTTCTGATTTATGTGCATGTGATGAGTTTGATAATTCTAATCTTGGTGGAAATTTCCCTGGGTACGTCATTGCATAATTTAACATCGCTTGCTTGGGCACACAAAAGAGCATACAACAGACATACCACACTCACTAGATCGAGCAATTTTAGTAATTAAACATAGCTAGTTGACCAAAACATTGCTCTAACAAAAGACTAGCACTCAGGTGGATGGCACTCCCACCACCCACCGTGGCTCTGGCCTCACCTCCGGCGATCTCCATCATCCTCCACTAATCTGTGGATCCCTTCCGATCATCCTCTCCGGCGTCTCTTCTGGATCAAGGAAATACCCATCTCCTATGGGTTTGTCTGGTGGATCTACCCTTGGCTTGGATTTCTCCAAGGGTACGGCTTTTTCTGATGAGGTTTTCAGATCCGCTGGTCAAACGATCCATCCAATGGGACGAAGGAGGGCTTTCACATTGATTGTGTCCTTTAGCCGTCACGCGTTCCGATTGTCGGAGGAGTCTGTGGCGGCAGCTTTGGAGGCTGCAATTGGTGGATCGGCTATTGATCTACGGGTTCTTCACGTCAAAGACAAGGTTTTCTCTTTCAAAGTCTCATCAAGCAAGTTGGTTTTATTATTGTGGATCTGCGTTCATTTGCTTGCGATCTGTTCAAATGTTATTTCAATCTTTGGGGCAATGGAGGACCTAATTGGGTTCGGGAACTTAAGATTTGGCGTAAAGAATGTGATGCTGAGTGGATTTTGATTAGTCCTACTAAACGTAGATCTTCTTTGGGTCTTTTGGCCATGCATAAGCCTCCGGTTAGATCTTCTCTTAAGTCAGCTACCACTGTTTGCAAGAAATTGTCTTTTGCCACATTTGAACAATATTCTGCCTGCAAAGGTTATAGATATCCTGCTTCTCAAAATTGCATTGATACTATTATGGATGGGGGATATAATCTATCTGCTCATGAGCGTGTTGTTATTAGACAAGCGCCCCCTTGACTTGCATTGGACGGTGGCTCGGCCGCCTATCGTGTTTGGTACTGTTCAACCGTTGCCGGAGTTGCATCGTTCGACCACGTCATCCACACTTGATCTGATAACTGTGGATCCGCGGCCCGTGGTTTCTGGTAATCCTTCTGCACAATTTGCAGAAGCGGGAATTTCTCTAGTTCAAAATGGTAGCTTGAGATCTAGCCCATCCTCTTTGGACGCACACCGTTCTGGCCGAGTGTCTCCAGATATATCTGTTGGGCCAAGCTCTGGTTCTTTGGTTAATGGGCCTGCCTTGTCACAGAATACCCCAATTTCTGAGATGTTGGACACATCTACTGGCCCAAGCCCATCAACCCCTCTACAGGAAATACCCACCACGCAAGAAGAAGCACAACGGTTTGATGCCATGGTCAATGACATGGTGGACCGGGTTTTAACTTGTACCCTCTGTAATCTCAGGGGCCGCCTAGCAACCTCTTGTGGAATGCGAGCGGTCTGCTCGGCTTGCTCACGCATGGGTCACTTTAGCAGGGATTGTAATGATTTCGCGTGCACCAATGGCTTGGTGACCAATTTCTCTGCAACAAAGCACGAGTATATCGGAAAACCCTACCGGTCAGGGGAACGGTGCCAGAGTTATTAGGATAGCTTGCCCAGTCTCATCATCGCCGCCCTCATTGCACCAATCCCCCTCCTCTTCCCAAAGAAAACCCCATCCCCTCCCAGAAGCAACCGGCTATGGCGAACTATGAGCTTGATCCACAACGTTTCGTTCCAGCAGGCCACCACATCATCGATGGTGGAGAAAGGCGGCTTCCTCGCACCTTCATCACGCCTGCGGCTCGTCCTCCTCGCCGCCATGAGGATTACATGGTCGCCGAGGTCATGCCTGCTCCAGAGGGTCCGCTTGGACCGGTCAGGGATAGAGGTACTCTGGTTCGCTCTGCTCAGCCTTGGTTTCATGGAGTAGGGTTATTCCAAGTCAGAGATCCATCTGTCAGATATACGTTGATTCAGCATGCCCCATTTCCTCTGGGTAATGACCGTTTCGTTAGATTTATGAAACATGATGAGGGAGCAAATTTTAAGAGGAATCATGGGTTCCGCAAGGGTTGGCTCATGTTCATTGGTATTCCTCTTGATTACCGCAATACGGAGTTCATATCACAGGCAGTGGGCACCTTTGGGAAATTCCATTCGTGGGATAGTGAGGATCCATATTTGGTTCGAACTCTGGTGGAGGCAAGTTTCCCTGACACGCCATTGGTGCCACGTGATGTGGTCTTTGGAGATTATGCAGAATGGGGAGGAGCTCAGGTCTCGTGGACTGCTGCTTGCTATGTGCTGGGCGCTGACTTTGCTGACCAGATGCCAAACGATGAAGATCCGATGCCGCTAGATGGAAATCCACACCCCTTGCCTGGAAATCTGCTACAAGATAATTTGATGTTTGTTCTTCCGCCATATCCGATGCTGGGGTGGAACGATGCGCCTATAGCACCTCCATTGCCTTAGGAAAATAACATAGATCATGCTGGATGGGGAAATGCAAACTGGGGGGATAATGAGGATGAGCATCAGCAGCTGCCATAACCTATTGTGCCTGAACAGGATCAGGTTTCTATTGTCATTGATCAGCCGGAGGGCTCTAGGTCTGTGGAACAACATGTGGGGATGCAGTTTGAGGAGCAAAATCAATTGCAGCCGGATCAGCAGTTACATGACAATGTGCAGCAGGCTATTGAGGAAAATCCTTTGGCAATTGTTCCTTATCAACCTCCTGTCATTCAGCAGCATCAGATATTCATTGGCATGGCACGGATTGTGGCTAGGCCACCTCTTCCTCCAGAGATGATCTGGAAGAGATCTTTTGAAAATCTGTTACCTGAATTTGCTGTTAAGGAGGTGCCTAGACCTATCTTATTCAAGCCACTTGGGACAGTGACACACTCCAAGCGCACATGGACCATTGCCTTTGATGATTCGCAGAGGATGTCTTCTTTGGTGCCAAGCTTTCCCAACAGCCTTGCTCTAAGGAAGCCTATTGTGGCTAAACGACCAGTTGCCAGAGCTCTTTTTGGAAGTCCTTCTGACGAGGTTCTCAGTGCTAATGATAATGAAGTGTCTGATTTTGATGGGACTGGAGAGATGCACCCTGAAGATGTTGTGTCTGGCAGCCTGGAGGATAACTCCTCTTCTTCTGTGGTTTTTTCTTCTGCGCAGGCCAATGACAAGAAACAAGCAAGAAGAAGGAAGATTGTGGCTCCTTTAGTGGATACTTCTGTACGGAGATGTACGAGAAGCGCGACAAAACTAGATGGGTTCAAACCTATGAGTTTTGAGCAGCTTTCCCTCCAGCCCACCAAAAGGCGTCCTCATTCCAAGCCCATACAGAAGGCCTAGCCCACCCCTGACGACATTGGTGATGATGGCAAGTCTGAAGATGCTCCTCCACCCACGCCTCTCAACGTGCTACAAGCAATTGGAGCGGAGCTGGAGATCGACCCCAACCTGCTATCCAAGGAGAAGCTTATGGCTAATCCCAAGGACGACTCCCCCTCCAGTGGTGTTTAAATGTTGCAGTTTAAAACTTTAGCTAGGTGTAGCGAGCCTGTTAAATTCGCTGTCGTCTATGTCATTCTAAACTTTATGTTGCGCGGCCAAAACTGGATGCATTTTGTTTCTTATGGCTTTGGGTGTATGGCATTGTATGTCATCCAGTTGTTGATACTTCGCTTTTGGTTATCTCATGAATCAAAGATCTATGCATAATTGGAAGGTGCTTTGTTGGAATGTTCATGGTCTAAATTCTGAAACACGACAACGAACTGTTAGAGAGAAAATTTCTGAAAGCCAGTGTGCGGTTGCTTGTTTGCAAGAAACTAAGTTGTCAAATTGTCCTTGTTCATTAATTAAGAGCATTTGTCCTATGGGTTTTGATCAGTTCATTGAATCACCCTCGAGAGGAGCCTCGGGTGGTATTCTGACCGTGTGGCGTTCAGACATTTTTAAGGGTGCCTTAATTGAAGTAAAGCCTTTTGGAATTGTCATCAGCTTCACCTCGATACATAATAATGACCAGTGGTTTTTAGTGAATGTTTATGGGCCTTGTCAGGGTGTATTGAGGGATGAGTTTGTTAACTGGTTATATAACCTTAAGGTAGAACCTGAACAAAAATGGTTGTTATTGGGAGATTTTAATTTTATCAGGTCCATGGACAATCGTAATCTTCCGGGAGGGGATGTTAATGATATTTTTATCTTTAATGAGATCATTGGCCATTTAGGTCTGCTGGAACTTCCTTTAAAAGGTAGAAGATTTACCTGGTCAAACATGCAGGATGTTCCACTTCTTGAGCAATTGGACTGGTTTTTTACTTCTGCAAGTTGGATAACTCAATATACCATGACACAAGTTGCACCTCTTGCTAGAACTGCGTCTGATCATGTTCCTTGTGTAATTTCTATCTGCACCATAATTCCTAAAGCACACATCTTTAGATTTGAAAATTATTGGGTGCATCAACCTGGGTTCATGGACTGTGTGAGGGAGGTTTGGAACAAGCCTTCACATAAGACTCATATAACTGCAGTTATTATGTACAAATTGAAATCCTTGAGGTTTACACTCAAGAAATGGCAGAAGGGGCTCTCACACATCAAATCTTTGACCGAAAAGTGCAATTGGGTAATTCTATGGCTGGATGATTTGGAGGATTGGAGGCCCCTATCCATACCTGAACACAACTTCAGGAAGATATGTAAGATGCATCATGAACACCTTTTACATTTGCAGTTTTTATACTGGAAGAAAAGATGTACTATCAGATATATCAAGGTGGGAGAGGAAAATTCCAAATTTTTCCAGGCCATGGCAACAGAGAGGTATAGGAAGAATTCTATTGCTAGTCTACAACTTTCTGATGGAACAATTTCTTCAGATCAAGGGGAAATAGCTAAGGAATTTTTGGTTGCTTTCAAGGGCAGAATGGGAACTGTTAAGGCAATTTTGTTGGGCAATGAAATACTCTCACTAATCCCAAAAGTGCAAGGTCTTGAGGTGCTCACAAAACCTTTCCAGCTGCAAGAGATTGAAAAGGTCATAAAAGAAATGCCCATTGATAAGGCACCAGGGCCAGATGGTTTTAATGGTCTTTTCATGAAGAGATGCTGGCAATCATTTCCAGTGATTTTATTCGGTTGGTAAATGAGTTTCATGCGGGAACTGCTCTTTTGGAAAACCTCAATGAAGCTTTCATTACTTTAATCCAAAAAAAGCAAACACCTGAGGGTGTTGGAGATTTTAGGCCAATCTCTTTGACAAGTGTGGGACTGAAGTTTCTGACTAAACTGGCAGCTAACAGGTTTCAGGATGAAATCATCAACTATGTTCATAAGAGTCAGTATGGCTTCATTAAATCAAGAACAATTCAGGATTGTATTGCTTGGACTTTTGAGTATATTCATCAATGCAACCATTCCAAGAAGCCAATCATATTGCTCAAGCTTGACTTTGAAAAAGCTTTTGACTCTATCCAGCATGAGGCAATTTTGAAAATCCTTGTAGCAAAAGGTGTTGATAGCAAATGGATTAAATGGGTTCGACAGCTTTTATCTTCTGCAACCTCCTCTATCCTGTTAAATGGTGTGCCTGGAAATCATTTCAAGTGCAAATGTGGTGTAAAGCAAGGAGATCCTATTTCTCCTTTGCCTTTTGTGATTGCTGCTGATCTTCTGCAAACCATGATCAATGATCTTTTATCTAGGGGCCTGCTTACCTTGCCATTGCCAACACATGATCCTGATTATCCACTTGTACAGTATGCAGATGATACCTTGTTGTTTGTGAATGCTGACTCATCTCAGTTGGAAGTCCTCAAGTCAGTGCTCAACTCCTTTTCCTTGGCAACTGGACTGCAAATCAACTTCCATAAGTCTTCAATGTACCCAATCAATGTGGAAGCCTCTATTGCCTCTGCACTTGCTGCTCAGTTTGGTTGCCAGCTTGGTTCTATGCCCTTCACTTATTTGGGACTCCCTGTTGGAACCACTAGACCCAAAATTGTTGATTTGCTACCTTTGGTGGACTGCATGGAAAGAAGGCTAACTGCTAGTTCCTGGTTTCTACCACAAGGCAGTAGGTTGCAGCTGGTAAATTCAGCAATATCTTCATTGCCTATCTTCTTACTTTGCAGTCTATCTCTACCACAGGGCATTCTAAAACAGTTATAAAGGATTCAAAGACAGTGCCTCTGGATGAAATATGGTCAGGATAAGGGACACTCTTTGGCTGCTTGGCCCCTTGTCTACAGGCCTAAGATGAAAGAGGGGCTTGGAATTCTGAATTTGGGACTACAAAATGATGCACTGCTCCTTAAGTACCTGAATAAATTCTATAACAAAGCAGATGTGCCATGGGTTCGTTTGGTGTGGGACTCATATTACTTTCAGAGAATTCCTCATGACACTATTCTGTGTGGCTCATTCTGGTGGAGGGACATATGTAAATTAATGGACAAGTATCGGGCTGTTACTTCTGTCACTGTTGTCAAGGGAGATTCTGTTCTATTTTGGTCTGATCATTGGGAGATTGACCAATCTTGCATTCCTCTACAAGAAAGGTTTCCAAGGCTTTTCTCTTTTGCCTGCAGGAGAATCTTTCTGTCATTGAAGTGTTACAGGCAGGAAATTTGCAGCAAATGTTTTCTTTACCACTGTCTGAACTGGCTTTTAGGGAGTTCAATCAGCTATCAAGCTTGTTATCTATGACTTCCTTGGATAATGGTTGTGATGATATCTGGGCTTGGAGGCACGGGAAGAAGGCGGAGTACTCGGCAAAAAAGTACTATGATTTTGTCCAGGAGCCTGTTATTGCTAATCCTATTCTCAGCTGGGTTTGGAAAAGCTGCTGTACCATGACAATTAAAATGTTTGCCTGGCTGGTCATTATGGACAGAGTTAACACCAAAGATATGATCCAACGACACGATTGGAGAATTGATGATGGACCTAGTTGTGTCCTATGCCCGACTGGAGTAATTGAGGATAGGAACCATCTGTTCTTCCAATGTAACTTTAGTGTGAGAATCTGGAGCTACCTGCAAGTTTCCTGGTTGGATAGCAATGATATGGTGCAAATTGCCTTACATGCAAAGAAGGAGTTCAATAAGCCTTTTTTCTCAGAGGTGGTATTTCTTGCATGGTGGAATTTTTGGAAAGTTAGGAATGACGGGGCTTTTAGGCATGTCAACCCAACTTTTAGGCAGTGGAGAAATGGGTTTATTCATGATATTACTCTTCTTTCACACCGGATCAAGACCAGGTACAAGGAGGCTCTGCTCAAATGGATTGATTTCCTGCCTCATTGAGGGCCAGCTTTTTTGTACCTTCTTTCTCTCCTAGCTGTATTTTGTAGTGTTTTTTCCTTTATTTTCTTAGTTTTCTGTAGCCTTTCTAGTATAGCTTTTTATTCCTCTTTGTTCCTCCTCTTGAGGAACTTTGTACTTGTTCTCTATCTTCTTTCAATAAAATGCTGCGGGGTGTAAGCCCTGCAGTCTTCCAGGTCAAAAAAACAAAAGAACAGCATTAAAAGCAAAGCCTAAGTACACATAATTTTAACAAATCCGCCGCCGTGCCGGCCTATGCATCACCAGTGTGAGATGAGACGTTGATGACATGTCCTGGCGACATGCCACCATTGGTAGACTCCGTGTCCCCCTGCTGAAGTCGAGCGCGTCCTCGTCCTCATCCTCGTCCTCGGTGCCGCCCTCAAGGTTCTAGTACTCATAGTAGTGGCTGCGCCAGAGCTCGCGTTGGTACTCCACCGCCGATTCCTCGACGGACAGACTCTTCTCTACCTTGACCTCGGCCATGCGCAACTCCTCCTCCCAGTGCTCCCCGATCTTCATTGCCTCCTGCATCTCCAGCTCCCGCTCGGTGACCTCATGAGGAAGCAGGTGCTCCATGGCCACCGCTGCCTTTTCAGACGTGGGTTGCATGCTGGAGTCCGAGGTGGCCTGGAGTATCTTGGCGTGTGCATCCTCGATCTTGGCGTGGATGGCCTCGACCTGGGCCAAGGCAACATCGGCGGCACGGACGGCAGCTCGAGCGCTCTCGGCGTTTGCAGCCGCCATCATAGCAGTAGCTGCAGCTGTCTCGACTACCGCATACACCCTCTCGACAGAAGCAGCCGCGCTCAATGCGGATGCGGAGGCACACTCGGCGTAGGCGGCCGCGCTCTCGGCATAGGTGACGGTGCTCGGGGCCTTCACGAAGCATCTCCACTGCGTCATCTTTGCAAGAAGGGGGTGGGGGAATGGGGATCGGGATTCGTGGATTCAGGGGTTGCCGGCACTGGAGCAGAAGAGCCAGTGAAGCTTAAGGAGGGAGACTTAAATAGACCCAGATATTTCATCGCAAACGGTTCCTAGAAAACAACTGTGTGTGATGTTGTAGATATATTTTTTATTAGCTGTGAAAGATGAATTTGGAGTAAAGTGGAAATGGATGTTGTTTTAAATGAACAAGAAATTTAGTAGTAGTAAAACAACTGTCATGTCAAATTCTGGAAAATTTCAGGGGTCATTTGACCTTTTAAGACATTTAAGTGATTTTCTAGCCATTTAATGACCGTAATTGAAATATGAACTACGTGTACATGCAACAGCTAACCATAACGGTTTGAAAACTCATATTTCGTGTACTTGTGTGCGATTTAATTCCATGTGCAGTAAATTGGAAGGAATTTTCAAACATATTGGTCTAACGGCTATGACACAATTAAGCATGGAGTGGCATGGCATTTTAATTCCAAAAAATAAAAAAATTAGAAAACACATGAAACCTTGGTTGATGTAATGTCATGTCACCAAGATGATGTGGTGAAAAAATTGTCATGTTTGACGAAAGTTTGGACACACACCCCTCACAAACCGAAGCAACTCACTAGAAAGCTCGTGGTTCCGACAGGGAACAATGCATGTTTGATGACGAACGGGAGATAGCTTCCTCTTATGGTATTCAATTTTTTTCTATGTCATACGTGCACTACTACAATTGTAATGTGAAATTTTTGAAAATTCTAGGGGTCATTTGACCTTTCAAAGACATTTAACTGATTTTCTAGCCATTTAATGACCATAATTCAAATTTGAACTACATCTACATACAACGCCTAACCAAAACGGTTTGAAAATTCATATTTGTGTACTTGTGTGTGACTTAATTCCATGTGCAGTAAACTAGAAGGGATTTTCAAACATATTTGTCTCACGACATGGACACATGCATACGTATGCATGGAGTGACATGGCATTTTAATTCCAAAAAAATCAGAAACACATGAAAGATGTAATGTCATGCCACCAAGATGATGTGGTAAAGAAATTGACATGTTTGATGAAAGTTTGGACAAACACCCCTCGCAAACCGGAGCAACTCACTAGAAGGCTCGTGGTTCCGAGAGGGAACAATGCAAGTTTGATGATGAACGGAAGATAGCTTCCTCTTACGGCCTTCAATTTTTTTCTATGTCTAACATGCACTACTATAACTGTAATGTGAAAATTTGGAAAATTGTAGGGGTTATTTGACATTTTAAAGACATTTAAGTGATTTTCTAACCATTTAATGACCATAATTCAAATTTGAACTACATCTGCATGCAACACCTAACCAAAACGGTTTGAAAAATCATATCTGTGTACTTGTGTGTGAGTTAATTCCATGTGAAGTAAATTAGTTGGAATTTTCAAACATATTGGTCACACGACATGGACACATGCATACGTATGCATGGAGTGACATGGCATTTTAATTCCAAAAAATGAAAAAATGAGGGGAAAAACATGAAACCTTGGTTGATGTAATGTCATGGCACCAAGATGATGTGGTAAAGAAATTGGCATGTTTGACGGAAGTTTGGACACACACCCCTCACAAACCGGAGCAACTCACTAGAAGGTTCGTGGTTCCGAGAGGGAACAATGCATGTTTGATGACGAACAGGAGATAGCTTCCTCTTACTGCCCTCAATTTTTTCTACATTTAACATGCACAAATACAATTTTCATGTGAAAATTTGGAAGTTTTCAGGGGTCATTTGACCTTCTAAAGACATTTAAGTGATTTTCTAACCATTTAATGACCGTAATTCAAATTTGAACTACATCCACATGCAACGCCTAACCATAACGGTTTGAAAAATCATATTTTTGTGTACTTGTGTGCGAGTTAAAAAAATCATCAGACGAAGTAAATATATGGTGTTCAAAAAAGAAAATGTAAAGATCTGGCAAGACAACCGGCCCCCACACGATTGGCACTCTATCTCGCGGCTCAAGGTTTGGTAGGTGAGTGGCGGGGATCATTAATCAGACATGGTTTTGCATTGGAAACCGTTAGCAATTATGTTCACACACGGATTTTGGCTATTATGTTCACACACAGATTTTGCTGCGGGAATTGTGTGTAATTCAAACTACAGTTGAAAGTGCAACTAACCCTGGGTGGTTTTGGTAATTCCTAACAACATATAGCTCATTGAGCTAATGATATCTCAAGATAAATATTTCAGGAAAGCTCAATGATTGGCATGGCATGGATTAGAAATGTGGACCCCTCAAAATGCTAAGGACAAAAGATTGGCTCAAGCTCTAAAGCTTAAGACTCTACATTTTACTTTTAGTGATCCAAGATCACATTGAGTCCATAGGAAAAGCCAATACTATTAAAAGGGGATGAGGTGTTGCTTAATGGGTTGCTGGCTCAAAATGCTTAATGCTATGCTCCAAAAGCCCTCAACTACTTTCTCATATCCACATATGTCCCAAACCAAAAGTCAAACTCGGCCCCACTGAAACTTTCTATCCGGCGCCACCGAGTTCATTGACATAGCCACTGCTAGAAACCCTAGTCATATCGGTCTTACCGATAGGGATCTCGGTCTCATTGAGATGGGATTGCAAACTCTCTATTTCCCTTCATAACGTTTCGGTCCAACTGAGATGAGCGATCGGTCCCACCGAGTTCGCAATGCAAACTCTCTGTTTCCCCTTCGTAACGTTTCGGTCTCACCGAGATGAGCGAATCGGTCCCACCGAGTTTGCCTGACCAACTCTATGGTTAGCTTATTACCAAAATCGGTCCCACCGAGTTTGTGTAATCGGTCTCACCGATATTACGTTATGCCCTAACCCTAATGAAATCGGTCACACCGAGTTAACATGTTGGTCCCACCGAAAAGCCTAACATTCGCATTTTGAACTAAATCGGTCTGACCGAGTTTCATTATTCGGTCCCACCAAGTTTGGTGATTTGTGTGTAAGGTTAGATTTTGTATGGAGGCTATAAATACCGCTCCACCCACTCTTCATTCGTGGGGAGAGCCATTAGAACATGCCTACACTTCCAACATTCATTTTCTAAGAGAGAACCACCTACTCATGTGTTGAGACCAAGATATTCCATTCCAACCATATGATCTTGATCTCTAGCCTTCTCCAAGTTGCTTTCCACTCAAATCTTCTTTCCACCAAATCCAAATCAGTGAGAGAGAGTTGAGTATTGGGGAGACTATCATTTGAAGCACAAGAGCAAGGAGTTCATCATCAACACACCATCTATTACCTTTTGGAGAGTGGTGTATCCTAGATTGGTTAGCTGTCACTTGGGAGCCTCCAACACGATTGTGGAGTTGAACCAAGGAGTTTGTACGGGCAAGGAGATCGCCTACTTCGTGAAGAACTACCCTAGTGAGGCAAGTCCTTTGTGGGCGATGTCCATGGTGGGATAGACAAGGTTGCTTCTTCGTGGACCCTTCGTGGGTGGAGCCATCCATGGACCCGCGCAACCGTTACCCTTCGTGGGTTGAAGTCTTCACCAACGTGGATGTACGATAGCACCACCTATCGGAACCACGCCAAAAATCTCCGTGTCTACATTGCGTTTGCTCCCTCCAAACTCCTCCCTTTACCTTCATGTGCAATGTTTTACATTTCACTACTATACTCTTAGACTTGCATGTGTAGATTGATTGCTTGACTAGTGCTAAGTTGCTAAAATATTCCAAGACTTAAAATTGGGAAAAGGCTAGATTTTTATTTGGTCAAGTAGTCTAATCACCCACCCTCTAGACATACTTTCGATCCTACAACAGTACTCATAAATTTTGGCGACCGGCGTGTGTACTGTCCCTGTCGATATAGATTCCGACCGCCAATAAATACTACCTTGCTCACGTCGTCCCGCCTGCATTCTCATCTACATCCTGCCCTCGCTCTCCCTCTCTCTCTCTCAAATCTCTGCCATGTCGCCGTCGGTCTGCCCATGCGTCAACGAGGAGTCGCCGCCCCCCGAGGACACTCACTTGATTAGCAGCGACGAGGACCCCTACGCGCCGCCTGACGAGGTTGCGCCGGACCCCCCAACTTTGGATTGGTTTTGGGGATAGTACAATCTTTGACTGTATAAGTCACTATCGTCGGCTGAGAAAGCCAGGCAAGTGGCGTTCAAGAAGGAGATGGTAGAGGAGGAAGCCAGGTACCAGGCGGCCTGTGAAGCCCGTGATGCCGCCTGGAAAAAGGAGGCAGCGGAGATTTGGGGCGGGCGCGTCGTCGTGCTGAGGAGGTGTACTAAGACGGGTACTTCATGAGGAAGGTCATAGGTGTTGGGCGCCTCGTCGCTGCATGGAGGTGGGCCGATAAGCTCTAGCGTGCCACCGACGAGGAGCTCCGGTGGGCGCCCAACGAAATGGCAAGATCGGCCGTGCGCGTCCGCCAGGAAGAGGAAAATCCGTACATCAAGTGCTGCGAGGCGGAGAAGGCAGGGTACTGCCTCCGCACTGGGAAGACGTCGTGCACCAGTGAGCTGCTCGCGAGGGCCCCCCATGAGGGATTATTAGTTTTAGTATTGTTCGTTTTCAATTTTATGCATTGTACCTAGTAGTTAAGTATTGATGACCCACAAGTATATGGGGTCAATTGTAGCTCTTTTCAATAAGTAAGAGTGTCGAACCCAACAAGGAGTAGAAGGAAATGACAAGTCTTTTTCAGTAAGGTGTTGTCTGCAAGTGCTGAAATTGTAAGTAGCGAGTAGTTTGGTAGCAAGATAATCTGTACTGAGCAAGTAACAATAATTGTAACAAGTATGCAGCAAGGTAGCCCAATCCTTTTGAGGCAAAGGACAGGCCAAAACGGTCACTTATGATAAGCAGGGCGTTCTTGAGGGTACACGGGAATTTCATCTAGTCACTTTCATCATATTGGTTTGATTTGTGTTTACTACTTTGATAATTTGATATGTGGGTGGACCGGTGCTTAGGTGCTGTTCTTACTTGAACAAACCTCCTACTTATGATTAACCCTCCCGCAAGCTTCTGCAACTATGAGAAAAGTATTAAGGATAAATCCTAACCATATCATTAAATTCTAGGATCCAATCGGTCCCTAACGGAATAGTGCATAAACTGGGGTTTAACTTTATGTCACTCTCGCAACCCACCATCTATTTACTACTCCACAATGCATTCCCTTAGGCCCAAATATGGTGAAGTGTCATGTAGTCGACGTTCACATGACACTACTAAGGGAATCACAACATACATACTATCAAAATATCAAACGCACACTACTGCAGGATGATGCTACCGCGACACTACGATTAGAGACCCTTCGAGAAACTATGTGTGATGCCATAATCGCAAATGGTGCTGTATGAAAACCGTCAAAAAGGTGAAAACGTTTGCGATGGAGGATGCATCAAACACGGTTCAGATTTTAGTTGCGTGTGTGATCCAGGGCATATGGTTCAGTCCAATGAACTATTTGCGATGAGGGGAACAAAAGAAACGGGAAGACTCATGAAGGCGTGTGTGATATAGAGCATACAGTTCACTCGGATGAACTGTTTGTGATCAGGTAACACAAAAGAAACAGACAGCCAGATGAAGTTGTGTGCGATATACAGCATACGGTTCACTCAGATGAACTGTTTGTGATTAGGCAACTGATACGTCTCCAGCGTATCCATAATTTTTGATTGCTCCATGCTATTATATTATCTATTTTGGATGTCAATGGGCTTATTTTTACACTTTTATATTATTTTTGGGACTAACCTATTAACCGGAGGCCCAACCCAAATTGCTATTTTTTGCCTATTTCAGTGTTTCGTAGAAAAGGAATATCAAACAAAGTCCAAACAGAATGAAACCTTCGGGAACATTATTTTCTCATCAAACGTGATCTAGGAGACTTGGAGTGGGCGTCAAGAAACAATCGAGGAGGCCATGAGGCAGGGGGCGTGCCCTCCACCCTTGTGGGCCCCTCGTTGCTCCACCGACCTACTTCGTCCTCCTATATATATCCACGTACCCCGCAAACATCCAGGAGCACCAGGAAAACCTAATTCCACCGCCGCAACCTTCTGCACCCAAGAGATCCCATCTTGGGGCCTTTTCCGGAGCTCCACTGGAGGTGGCATTGATCACGGAGGGCCTCTACATCAACTCCATGGCCTCTCCGATGATGTGTGAGTAGTTTACTTCAGACCTTCGGGTCCATAGCTAGTAGCTAGATGGCTTCTTCTCTCTCTTTGGATCTCAATACAAAGTTCACCTCGATTATCTTGGAGATCTATTCAATGTAATCTTCTTTTGTGGTGTGTTTGTCGAGATCCGATGAATTGTTGGTTTATGATCTAGATTATCTATGAACAATATTTGAATCTTCTCTGAATTCTTTTATGTATGATTGGTTTATCTTTGCAAGTCTCTTTGAATTATCAGTTTGGTGTGGCCTACTAGATTGATCTTTCTTGCAATGGGAGAAGTGCTTATCTTTAGGTTCAATCTTGCGGTGCTCGATCCCAGTGACAGAAAGGGAAACGACACATATCGTATTGTTGCCATCGAGGATAACAAGATGGGGGTTTTATCATATTGCATGAGTTTATCCCTCTACATCATGTCATCTTGCTTAAGGCGTTACTCTATTCTTATGAACTTAATACTCTAGATGCATGCTGGATAGCGGTCGATGTGTGGAGTAATAGTAGTAGATGCATAATCGTTTCAGTCAACTTGTCACAGACGTGATGCCTATATACATGATCATGCCTAGATATTCTCATAATTTTTCGCTTTTCTATCAATTGCTCGACAGTAATTTGTTCACCCACCGTAATACTTATGCTATCTTGAGAGAAGCCACTAGTGAAACTTATGGCCCCGGGGTCTATTTTCCATCATATTAATCTTCCGTCAACAAGTTATTTCTGTCACCGTTTATTTTGCTTTATTTACTGTCAATCTATATCATAAAAATAACAAAAATATTTATCTTATTATTATCATCTCTATCAGATCTCACTCTTGCATGTGGCATTGAAGGGATTGACAACCCCTTTATCTCGTTGGTTGCGAGGTTCTTATTTGTTTGCGTAGGTACAAGGTGACTCGCACGTGGTCTCCTACTGGATTGATACATTGGTTCTCAAAAACTGAGGGAAATACTTACGCTGCTTTACTGCACCACCCTTTCCTCTTCAAGGGAAAACCAACGCAGTGCTCAAGAGGTAGCAGCAACACAAAAGAAACGGCCAGCCAGATCAAGGTGTGTGTGATTGAGGACATATGCTTCAGAAGGATTAACTGTTTGCGATTAGGCAACATAACAGAAATGGGTAAGCCAGATCAAAGTGTCTACGATTGATGGCATACACTTCACATGGATGAACTATTTGCGATTAGCCACAACAAACTACAGTTAGATAGATCAACATGTGTGGGCTAGACGGGCACACCCATTCTAATTAAAAGACGTGTGCTGACATTGCCTATTGTGGTGCACCCCATGGTGCAAACACCATGTACGCGGCCGAGAAGGCGTATGTGCCCATGTTACGCCTTCCGAGAATGGTGCCGCACTTATAACCGTCAGTAAATTTCGAGCATGCGTCCCGTCACATTCCAAATTGCAAACCTGTTCACACCGATCATGTAACACCCACGATGCGGCTATATCTCCCACGTGTCAGAGCACTACTTACAGGCATAGCCGCATAGTAGGCATGTCGCAAGAGGGGTAATCTTTACACATCCCATGTACTGAATAAGAAAGGGATAAAGAGTTGGCTTACAATCGCCACTTCACACAATACATAAATATAGCATTACATCATCCAAAATACAATCAAGGTCCGACTACGGAACCAAAGTAAAAGAAGACAACCCCTAATGCTAGATCCCCAATCGCCCCGACTGGGCTCCACTACTGATCGACTGGAAACGAAACAACACAACGAACACGATCTTCATCGAGCTCCTCCTTGAGCTCGGTTGCGTCACCCGCACAGATATCATCGGCACCTGCAACTGTTTTGGAAATATCTGTGAGTCACGAGGACTCACCAATCTCACACCCTCGCGATCAAGACTATTTAAGCTTATGGATAGGAAAAGGTAGTAAGGTGGAGCTGCAGCAAGCACTAGCATATATGGTGGCTAACTTACGCAAATGAGAGCGAGAAGAGAAGCAAAGCACGGTCGTGAACTAGAATGATCAAGAAGTGATCCTAAAACTACTTACGTTCAAGCATAACACAAGAACCGTGTTCACTTCCCGGACTCCACAGGAAAGAGATCATCACGGCTTCACACGCAGTTGATGCATTTTAATTAAGTTAAGTGTCAAGTTCTCTACAACCAGACATTAACAAATTCCCATCTGCCCATAACCGTGGGCACGGCTTTCGAAAGTTCAAACCCTGCAGGGGTGTCCCAACTTAGCCCATCACAAGCTCTCATGGTCAACGTAGGATATTCCTTCTCCCAGGAAGACCCGACCAGACTCAGAATCCCGGTTACAAGACATATCGACAATGGTAAAACAAGACCAGCAAAGCCACCCGGATGTGCCGACAAATCCCGATCGGAGCTGCACATATCTCGTTCTTAGGGCACACCGGATTGTCCAAACTTCCGGTAGGCCAACCCAGAGTTGCCCCTGGTGGCCACCGGCGGCTGACAGGTTGGACCAACACTCAGAGGAGCACTGGCCCGGGGGTTTAAAATAAAGATGACCCTCGGGCTCCGGAAACCCGAGGGAAAAAGTCTTAGGTGGCAAATGGTAAAACCAAGGTTGGGCCTTGCTGGAGGAGTTTTAGTCAAAGCAAACTGTCAAGGGGTTCCCATTATAACCCAACCGCGTAAGGAACGCAAAATCAAGGAACATAACACCGGTATGACGGAAACTAGGGCGGCAAGAGTGGAACTAAACACCAGGCATAAGGCCGAGCCTTCCACCATTTACCAAGTATATAGGTTCATTAAAGTAAATAAGATATAATAATGATATCCCAACAAATCCATGTTCCAAACATGGAACAGACTTCAACTTCACCTGCAACTAGCAACGCTATAAGAGGGGCTGAGCAAAGCGGTAACATGGCCAAACAACGGTTTTCTAGGAAAGGTGGGTTAGAGGCTTGACATGGCAATATGGGAGGCATGATAAAGCAAGTGGTAGGTATCGCGGCATAGCAATAGAGCGAACAACTAGCAAGCAAAGATAGAAGTGATTTCAAGGGTATGGTCATCTTGCCTAAGATCCCGCAAGGAAGAAGAACGAGTCCATGACGAAGACAAACGGACGTAGTCGAACGGATCCTCACAAACGCAACATTACCGGAACTACCGAGAAGAAGTAACACCAGATAAAGAGCAAATAACATGGTAAACAACCATCACGTAAACATGGCATGATGCACAACCAAGTATGATGCATGTACGGTTTAAAAAATGCATGACATGGCAAAGTGCACAAACAATACTACAAATTAAGTGGAGCTCAATATGCAACGTGTTGCATATTGACGAAACACCAGGACAATTATTTAGTTATCTCTCGTTTAAGTACCCAACAATATTAAATGTTGATTAACATGGCAATAGGTGAAGGAAATGAAAACTACCTATCTAGGCAAGTTCAAATGAGGCCGGAACAACAAACAACAAGTTCGGAAAAACCCTCATGTGCATATTTAGGTTTTGGTACTGTTCTGCCCTAAACCATATTTTAGAGTTGTTAAACATGCAAAGCAAGTACACCATGTTAAACTAGGCATTTTTCTACCCCATTCACATATAAAGTTTGTTAGGTTTGGAGCTACTGTTATTTAGTTATGAAATAAATCATTTTAGCATGGAAATTAAGAAAAAACATGCAAACAGCAGTTTAAACAATTCAAACATGCATGAAAGTAGCATATTATGAACCTACATGAAAATCTAAGCATTTTTCATATATAAATTTTTCACATATGATGCACGGTTTGTGAGTTATTAAATGCATGAAGTGCAAGGGCTTTTCTGCAAAACTGTTAGTCTCTAGAAAATTAGCTAAATTCACTGGAACGGGAAAAAAACATAATGGGCTGAAACTGGGCGCAGGTTGGACCAACAAAAAAAGGAGGCGTTGGGGCCTCACCATGGGCTTCGGCCCAGTCAGAGGAGGCGGCTGGGCTCTGGAGGGGAAGCATGCTGGGCCTTGGCGCGTGCGCGGGCTAGCAGAGGGGCCGTCACGGCTGCACCCCACGCGGTCAACGCGGCCACAACGATCATCGCTCGTCTCGGTTGGATAGGCAGGTCAGCACACTCGCATAAAGCAGAAGCAGCGCCGACGAGTGGAACTTGGCGCGAGCGAGGGACTTGGGCGAGGCTTCGGCGTGTTGGGAATCAGGCAGATGCGAGCAGGTCCGGGTGGCGGCGGATATCGGTGATTGGGCGGCAACGGGAGGCTCCATGGAGGGCACGGGCCGCTGTTGTTGCCGGAAGAAAGAAAAGACAGAGAGAGGATTCAGAGAGGAAACACGGGGAAGAAAACAGAGAGAGACGGCGGGCATGCAGGAGGAGAAGGGAACCGATGGAGGTGGCAGATGCGGGGCAGGGTCCATTCATGGCGGCATCGGTACCGGCAAGCTCGAGGCTGGCGGGGAAGGCCGGGACTGCAAGGGCGCGAAGACGACAGCAGCGACACTGTCGGCGAGCAAAGGAGGCCATGGCGCGTTGACGAAGCAGGGGCGTGGTCGAGCGAAGCAGGCAGCAGCGTATCGAGTAGGGAAGCAGGGGAGCGGCTGCAGCAGGACTTGGCGGCGCCGACGGCAGGGGAGGCATGGACCCAGCCGGATCCAGGCGATGCAGAGGGTTGGGGAGGTGCGTCGACAGCTCATCGTCCTCCAGGCGCTGCATCAGGAAGCCAAGAGATAGGGAGACGTGAGACAGAGAAGGTGTAGGGGAAAACACAGTAGCGGCGACAGGGCGTCTCACCGGGAAAGGAGGAGCTCTGGCAGCGGGCATCCGGGACGGGGCACCAGCATCCAGATCCGGCTAGACCTCAACGTAGGTGGTTCCGTCGCCGGTCGAAGAAGAAGCAGGCGGTAGGAACTTGGAGTGTAGGCGATGGAACGGAGCAGAGCTTGGGGCAGTCGACGCAGACGAGGGAAGTGGCAGGACTTTGGCGCGGCAGGGAGCTCGGCGGACGGGGTTGAGCTGGAAGAGCTCGGGGCCTCAGGTGCGGGAGGCGCGAACAACGACCAGGATGCAGGGGATGCTCAGGCAGCGTGTGGGGCTGCTGCTACTGGCCGGCGGCCACCGGTGCGAGGACAGGTGCCCTCGGCGCTTGGGCAGAGGAGAGGTTGGATCGAGAGGTGGAGGCAAGGGCGCTGGTTGGGTGGATCAGGTAGGGGAAGATCCCGAGGGGGATTTGGAAATCGGCGGCGGGCGACAGGACACATCTCCTAGATTTTAGGGTTAGACTAGATTAGGTATATAAATAGGTGAAATGAGGTGAATTTGGATCACCCGATCGAGATTGGACGGTCGAGAAAGAATAGCCTAGGGGAGTCCAAAAGAAAAAGGAGATATTTTGTAGATGTTTGGGGATGATCCGGACCCAACGGTGACGAGTGCTCGGGTCGGGTCCGGGACAGCTTTCGGACGCGCACGCGAGGAGGGTCCGATGCACCGTGCAAAGAGGGGTAGGCATGGGCCTAGGTGGACTATGGAGAGCGTGTTGGTCTGAGAGAACAGGGGAGAGATGCAGCCCGGCACGATTTCCGGAGACCGAAAACGTCTGACGAAAAGACCGTCTATACTGCCGTTATAGGTATCTGTTGGGGCATCAAACAGACTCCAAATGCGATGAAACTTGACAGGCGGTCTACCTACACTATAATAAGACCGCACGCCAACTTTCTTACCATTCCGGGAACATTTTTCGTCCACTTATAAAATAATATTTCAAACGTGCCGCGGGCGCGTGCAAGGGTGTCTGGACTCAGAACGGACAAAGTAGAGAACGTGGAGACCGGGACGGATGCAAGTTTTGAAAACATGATGATGCAATGCACATGATGACATGCTAAGATGCGACACGCAAGCAAATGACAAGGCAACAACAATGAATAACTGGAAGACACCTGGCGCAACGGTCTCGGGGCGTCACAGATCAAAACCTAAACGGTTTTCCACTTAGGAGTGTATTACTACGCGGTTCTAAATACTACTACTCCAAGATGACTACACATTCCTCCTCAACTCCTCATCCACAAAAAATCAAAAACAAACAAGTCATTCATCATCGTTCCCTTGCGTCTGCCATGGCCAGTGTGAGTTCTGGGTTGTGAGATTGCGACCAGGGAGAGGCGAGCCTGGAAGCAGGAGCATGAGAGATGTCCCGCCTCACCGTGATAGCAGCCAACATGTCCCGCCACACGGCCGTAGCAGCAGAGAGGTCCCGCTGCGCCGCCGAAGCAGGACGCAGGACCCGCCGAGCCATCGATGCAGCAGACTGGTCCGGCCATGCCGTGGAAGCAGAAGAGATGTCCTGCCGTGCCGTGAATGCAGCAGAGATGTCCTCCCTTGCCGTGGCGGCCTGGGAAAATGCCATGCGGGCAGGCGAGGACTCTTACAGGTGCATGCGTGCCCTCGTCCATAGGAAGATGGATCAGATCTCCAGGTGGGCGAGGTTGCAGGATAACCTGCAAGCCTCGTTTGAACAGTCTACCGACGTCACCCGGCAACTAAATGAGAGCAATGCGAAGCTCCAGGCCGAGCGCGACCTGCTGAGGGCGAAGATCGTCCGAAGTGCGACCAGCAGGAGCAGACCACTTCCTTGTTGAAGAGGACCGGCATCATCGTTGAGAAACTGATGGATGAGAATAACAAGCTGCGCATCAAGCGTAGAAGGCTGGCGGAGGAATCTGTGGATGCTCTCAAGCATCATCTTGAGGACAAGAAAGAGCTCGTCGCCGCTCACCGCTTAGACTAGTTCCCGTAGCCTGTAGCAACACATCAAGAAAGTAGAGATCAGCAAGTCAGATCGTTGTCTTCCTTCTTCTTTTGCCCTCGTGTGTTTCGGGCATTGCCGCATGTTGCTTTTTTTTACTTATGTTTCTAAATATGTAAGAAAATTATTATCCATTGTCATCGTCCTTATATTCATCATGCTTGCTATAAGTTGCAGTCGATGCTATATATAGGTCCGTCGGATCTTACATCAAGACCCGTGCAAAACTTTCTTTTCAGATTTTCATTTTTCTCTCTTAAATCTCAGTCCAGTGAGACATAGCCACGCCGTAGAATAGGTGCTCGGGCGCCATTAATGGAGACGTTGGGAGGGAGGTGCGCGGAGGGTAACGGTCAAAGGGCTCTCCTCCCGAAGAGCACGCGCAGGGGTCTGATCGCACGCCTCCCATACTCAAATAGCTACCCCGCACGACACCTCCTAGCCAATAAAAAAAGGGGACGCGTGGCCGTACGTAATTGGTAAGTCGAACTCCCACGGTTTCAATAATACTTGTGTTTCTGATTTGTAAGATGATAACACTTGATCCAAAATGACTTTGTTGATTGTTAATGTGTGGGCCTTCGCAAATCAGACAGAAAAATTAGCACAACATGTTGGTGCCATGTCATGAGACCATCCCAAGTTTCATGATTTTCAGGCGTGTTTTGGAATTACAGGAATTAAAAAACCAAGTTTCTCAATCTTTCCGGCCGAGCCACGACGCCCAGATGTTTGAATTTCACTCTCATCTCTTGCATGGGACCTAGAAATTCAGCCAAGGACACACATGTGATTTTTCAAACAACTTTGGTGCATTGGAGCATGTACTTGTTGTTCAAATTTGAATTATGCACATTAAATGCCCAGAAACTCAATTAATGTATAAAAAGGCCAAACAAACCCAGAATAATTCCAAAATTTAGCCCGTTACTTCTATTTGGTCTAATCTGGCTTTGTATAAAAAAAATAAGGCTGGCGAAGGCAGTGTACATATGTCGTTTCGCACGCGGAGGTGACTCGTTCCCTCTCGGAAACACGAGCCTTCTTGAGGGAAGCTCCGGTTTGCAAGAAGCTTACACCAAAGCTTATCCCAATTCGGCCAAAAATATTACCGCAACATGTTGGTGCCATGTCATGACACCATGCCAAGTTTCATGATTTTCAGGCGTGTTTTGGAATTACAGGATTTAAAAAGGCAAGTTTCTCAATATTTCCGGCCGAGCCACAACGCCCAGATGTTTTAATTTCACTCCCATCTCTTGCATGGGACCTAGAAACTCACCCAAGGACACACATGTGATTTTTCAAACAACTTTGGTGTACTGGAGCCTGTGCTCATAGTTCAAATTTGAATTATGCACATTAAATGCCTAAAAACTCAATTAATGTATAAAAAAGCGAAACGAGCCCGGAATAATTCCAAAATTTAGCACAGTACTTCTATTTGGTCTAATTTGGCTGTGTAAAAAAATAAGGCGGGATAAGGCAGTGTACGTATGTCGTTTCACACACGGAGGTGACACGTTCCCTCTCGGAACCACGAGCCTTCTTGAGGGAAGCTTCGGTTTGCAAGAAGCTTACACCAAAGCTTGTCCCAATTCGGCCAAAAATATTACCGTAGCATGTTGGTGCCATGTCATGACACCATGCCAAGTTTCATGATTTTCAGGCATGTTTTGGAATTACAGGAATTAAAAAACCAAGTTTCTCAATCTTTCCGGTCGAGCCACGATGCCCAGATGTTTGAATTTCACTCCCATCTCTTGCATGGGACCTAGAAATTCACCCAAGGACACACATGTGATTTTTCAAACAACTTTGGTGCACTGGAGCATGTGCTTGTAGTTCAAATTTGAAGTATGCACATTAAATGCCCAGAAACTCAATTAATGTATAGAAAAGGCAAAATGAGCCTGGAATGATTCCAAAATTTAGCACGGTACTTCTATTTTGGTCTAATGTGGCTATTTAAAAAAATAAGGCGGGAGAAGGCAGTGTACGCATGTCGTTTCGCACACGGAGGTGACACATTCCCTCTCGGAACCACGAGCCTTCTTGAGGGAAGCTCCGGTTTGCAAGAAGCTTACACCAAAAATTGTCCCAATTCGGCCAAAAAAATTACTGAAGCATGTTGGTGCCATGTCATGAAACCATGCCAAGTTTCATGATTTTTAGGCGTGTTTTGGAATTACAGGAATTAAAAAACCAAGTTTCTCAATCTTTCCGGCCAAGCCACGACGCCCAGATGTTTGAAATTCACTCCAATCTCTTGCATGGGACCTAGAAATTCACCCAAGGACAGACATGTGATTTTTCAAACAACTTTGGTGCACTGGAGCGTGTGCTTGTAGTTCAAATTTGAATTATGCACATTAATTGCCCAGAGACTCAATTAATGTATAAAAAAGGCGAAACGAGCCTGGAATAATTTCAAAATTTTGCACGGTACTTCTATTTGGTCTAATCTGGATGTGCAAAAAAACTAAGGTGGGAGAAGGCAGTGTATGTATGTCGTTTCGCACACGGAGGTGACACGTTCCCTCTCGGAACCACGAGCCTTCTTGAGGGAAGCTCCGGTTTGCAAGAAGCTTACACCAAAGCTTGTCCCAATTAGGCCAAAAAAATTACCGCAGCATGTTGGTGCCATGTCATGACACCATGCCAAGTTTCATGATTTTCTGGCGTGTTTTGGAATTACAAGAATTAAAAAACCAAGTTTCTCAATCTTTCCGGCCGAGCCACGACGCCCAGATGTTTGAATTTCACTCCAATCTCTTGCATGGGACCTAGAAATTCACCCAAGGACACACATGTGATTTTTCAAACAACTATGGTGCACTGGAGCACGTGCTTGTAGTTAAAATTTGAATTATGTACATTAAATGCCCAGAAACTCAATTAATGTATAAAAAGGCCAAATGAACACGGAATAATACCAAAATTTAGTATGATACTTCTATTTGGTCTAATCTTCCCATGTAAAAAATAAGGCGGGAGAAGGCAGTGTACGTATGTCATTTCACACACGGAGGTGACGCGTTCCCTCTCGGAACCAGGAGCCTTCTTGAGGGAAGCTCCGGTTTGCAAGAAGCTTAGACCAAAGCTTGTCCCAATTCGGCCAAAAAAAGTACTGCAGCATGTTGGTGCCATGTCATGACACAATGCCAAGTTTCATGATTTTCAACCGTGTTTTGGATTTACAGCAATTAAAAAAATCAAGTTTCTCAATCATTCCGGCTGAGCCAAGAGACCCAGATGTTTGAATTTTATTCCCATTTCTTGCATGGGACCTATAAATTCACCCAAAGACACACATGTGATTTTTCAGCAAACTTTAGTGCAGTGGAGCATGTGCTTGTTCAAATTTAGTGCAATGGTGTTCAAATTTGAATTATGCACATTAAATGCCGAGAAACTCAATTAATGCATAAAAATGCCAAACGAACCTGGAATAATTCCAAATTTAAACACGACACTCATGTACTAGTTGCATGTTCACTGTACGTAAATGTTCTAGCAATTCAAACACCATCCTTTCCCTCCGTAACACCATTTTGTCTTTAAAAACATAATGAAAAAATAGGTATACCACAAACAAATTACTAGAAAAAATCGTGTGGGATGCGATATAAATTATCTTGGCACACCATCTTATCTGGCTTACGCAGGAACCTTTGTCGTCTATAGTCCACCGTCCCCGCATGAACCACACTTGCGCGCCAGTTTCTCGCGGCACCGAGCGAAATTTTTTTGCCACCGCGGAAATATCTATCTCCCCGCCCCCTCCCTCCTACCAAATGCCATATTTCCACTGTTCCTCCTTGCTTTCCAAGTTCAAACCTTCACTGCTGCTTACCGGCAGCTCGGCCTCCTCGCCGACGACCCTTCTTCTTGCAGCTCCGCCTCCTCGCCGGCTACCCTTCTTCTTGCAGCGCCGCCTCCTCACCGGCGACCCTTCTTCTTGCAGCGCCGCCTCCTCGCCGCCGACCCTTCTTCTTGCTGCATGGCCTCGTCGATATGGTCAGGTAATCCACACCCCACCCACACCATCCTTCTCCTTTCCCATCCCACATGCCCCGACTGACGGAGCGACACCTTCCACCGAAATCACTGCCCCCGTCCTCCAATTAAGCACCACTCACAGCCATTTTACATGCAGTATAACATGGAGTGATAACCCACAAGTATAGGGGATCGCAATAGTTTTCGAGGGTAGAGTATTCAATCCAAATTTATAGATTCAACCCAAGGGGAGCCAAAGAATATTCTCAAGTATTAGCAGCTGAGTTGTCAATTCAACCACACCTGGATAACTTAATATCTGCAGCAAAGTATTTAGTAGCAAAGTAATATGATAGGAGTGGTAACGGTAGCAAAAGTAATATTTTTCGGTGTTTTATAGTGTTGGTGACAATAGCAACAGAAAAGTAAATAAGCGAAGAACAATATATGAAAAGCTCATAGGCAATGGATCAATGATGGATAATTATGTCGGATGCGATCGATCATGTAACAGCCATAACCTAGGGTGACATAGAACTAGCTCCAGTTCATTAATGTAATGTAGGCATGTATTCCGAATATAGTCATACGTGCTTATGGAAAAGAACTTGCATGACATCTTTTGTCCTACCATCCCGTGGCAGCGGGGTCCTATTGGAAACTAAGGGATATTAAGGCCTCCTTTTAATAGAGTACCGGACCAAAGAATTAACACATAGTGAATACATAAACTCCTCAAACTACGATCATCACCGGTAGTGGTCCCGATTATTGTCACTTCGGGGTTAACGGATCATAACACATAATAGGTGACTATAGACATGCAAGATGGGATCAAGAACTCTCATATATTGATGAAAACATAATAGGTTCAGATCTGAAATCATGGCACTCGGGCCCTAGTGACAAGCATTAAGCATAGCAAAGTCATAGCAACATCAATCTAACAACATAGTGGATACTAGGGATCAAACCCTAACAAAACTAACTTGATTACATGATAAATCTCATCCAACCCATCACAGTCCAGCAAGCCTATGATGGAATTACTCATGCACGGCGGTGAGCATCATGAAATTGGTGATGGAGGAAGGTTGATGATGACGATGGCGACGGATTCCTCCGGAGCCCCGAACGTACTCCAGATCATCCCTCCTGAGAGAGTTTAGGGCTTGGCGGTGGCTCCATATAGTAAAACACGATGAATACTTCTCTCTTTTTTTTTCTCCCCAAAAGTGAATATTTGGAGTTGGAGTTGAGGTCGGTGGAGCGTCTCGGGGCCCACGAGGCAGGGGTGTGCGCCCAGGGGGGCAGGCGTGCCCCCCACCCTCGTGGACAAGTGGAGGCCCCCCTGACGTGGATTCTTCTTCCAGTATTTTTTATATATGCTAAAATAATTCTCCGTTGATTTTCATGTCATTCCGAGAACTACTATTTCTGCACGAAAATAACACCATGGCAATTCTGCTGAAAACAGCGGCAGTCCGGGTTAGTTCCATTCAAATCATGCAAGTTAGAGTCCAAAACAAGGGCAAAAGTGTTTGGAAAAGTATATACGACGGAGACGTATCAAATCCCCCAAGCTTAAACCTTTGCTTGTCCTCAAGCAATTCAGTTGATAAACTGAAAGTGATAAAGAAAAAAATTTACAAACTCTGTTTGCTCTTGTTGTTGCAAATATGTAAAGCTAGCATTCAAGTTTTCAGCAAAGATTATGAAATAGCCATATTCACAATAACACTTAGGTCGCAAGTTTACTCATATCAATGGCATAATAAACTAGCGAGCAATAATAATAAATCTTGGATGACAACACTTTCTCAAAAGAATCATGATATGATATAACAAGATGGTATCTCGCTAGCCCTTTCTGAGACCGCAAAACATAAATGCAGAGCACCTTTAAAGATGAAGGACTGACTAGGCATTGTAATTCATGGTAAAAGAGATCCAGTCAAGTCATACTCAATGTAAACTAATAGTAATGGATGCAAATGACAGCGGTGCTCTCTAACTGGTGCTTTTTAATAAGAGGATGATGACTCAACATAAAAGTAAATAGATAGGCCCTTCACTGAGGGAAGCAGGGATTTGTACAGGTGCCAGATCTCGGTTTTGAAATAGATATGAATAATATTTTGAGCGGTATACTTTCATTGTCAACATAACAACCGAGGGATCTCGATATCTTCCATGCTACACACATTCTAGGCGGTTCCCAAACAGAATGGTAAAGTTTATACTCCCCCTCTGCCAATAACCATCAATCCATGGCTTGCTCGAAACAACGAGTGCCTCCAACTAACAAGAGTCCCGGGGGAGTTTTGTTTCCAATTATTTTGATTTGATTTGATTTGCTTAAAGCATGGGACCGGGCATCCCGGTGACCAGCCATGTTCTCGTGAGTGAGGAGCGGAGTCCGCTGCTCTTCAGAATAACCCTCCTAGCATGGAAGATACAGACATCCCTAGTTGATACATGAGCTATTCGAGCATACAAAACAGAATGATTATTTGAAGGTTTAGAGTTTGGCACATACAAATTTACTTGGAACGACAGGTAGATACCGTGTATAGACAGGTATGGTGGACTCATATGGAATAACTTTGGGGTTTATGGAATTGGCTGCACAAGTAGTATTCCCGCTTAGTACAAGTGAAGGCTAGAAAAATACTGGGAAGCGACCAGCTAGAGAGCGACAACAGTCATGAACATGCATTAAATTAATCAACACCGAATGCAAGCATGAGTAGGATATAATGCACCATGAACATAAATATCATACATGCTATGTTGATTTTGTTTCAACTACATGCGTGAACATGTGCCAAGTCAAGCCACTCGAATCGTTCAAAAGAGGATACCACTCTATCATACCACATCACAACCATTTTAATAGCATGTTGGCATGCAAGGTAAACCATTATAAGCTCCTAGCTAATTAAGCATGTCATAAGCAACTATAGTCTCTAATTGTCATTGCAAACATGTTTATTCATAATAGGGTGAATCAGGAACAATGAACTAATCATATTTACAAAAACAAGAGAGGTCGAGTTCATACCAGCTTTTCTCATCTCAATAAGTTCATCATATAATCATCATTATTGCCTTTCACTTGCACGATCGAATAGTGTGGATAATAATAATAGTGCACGTGCATTGGACTAAGCTGGAATCTGCAAGCATTCAATTCAAGAGAGAATACAAGGTAATATGGGCTCTTTGTTAGATCAACAATAATGCATATGAGAGCCACTTTAACATTTTAATCATGGTCTTCTCCTCTCGACCCCCAAAGAACAAGAAAGAAATAAAACTATTTACACGGGAAAGCTCCCAACAGGCAAAAGAAGAACAAGAAATCTGTTTGGGTTTTATTTTTAATTACTACTACCAGCATGGAGAGTAAACTGGCTGAAAACTACAACTATTTTTTTGTTTTTATTAAGGTTTATCAAACACACAAGAAGAAAGCATAAAAAGGAAATAAAGTAGCATGGATGATACAATGAAAAAGTGTGAGCACCGACAACTAGCATGAGTGTGTGAGCAGGAATGTAATGTCGGTGAGAAATACGTACTCCCCAAGCTTAAGCTTTTGGCCTAAGTTCGTCTATGGCCACGGCTGGCCTGGCGGATATCCAAAGTTGTAGTTGGGGTCATACTGAGATGCAGCGGCAATTTCCTGATGAGCTGCAGCTTGGAGGCGAGCTGTCTCTGCCCTCCTCTCGTACTCGATCGCCTCCTCCCTAGTTATAACATATCTCCCCTTTGCCCGAAAGTCAAAGAAAGTAGGAGCAGGGAGAGCGACGTGATAGGTGCGTCGTCTGTTAAAGATTAGTCGGTACTGGAGGAACTGATTGTTCCTCTCAACAAACTGATGACGAACCATAGCATCATAATCTAAATAAGAAGGAGGCAACTCAATATCATACCCATGTATGGGTATATCAAGAAAATTAGCTAGACAGGTTGCATAAATTCCACCGAAAAAATCCCCATTAATTATATTATTATGCAACCTACGCGCAACAATGGCTCCCAAATTATAATGTTTATCTCCTAATACAACACTCCTGAGAACACTGAGATCAGGGACACACATGTGGCATGCTTCATCCTTACCATTGATGCACCTACCTATGAAAAGAGCAAAATAATGTATAGCAGGAAAATGAATGCTCCCTATGGTAGCTTGTGTTATATCTCTAGACTCCCCCACAGTTATACTAGCAAGAAAAATCTCTAAATTCAGATTTGCGAGGTTCACTAGTGCTACCCCATTGTGGAAGTTTGCAAGCAGTATTAAAATCCTCTAAGTCCATAGTATAATTTTTTTCATAAAGATCAAACAGGACAGTTTGAGAATTGCATGATGATGTAAATTTAAACCTTCTCACAAAGGAATCAGTGAGATAGTGGTACTGACGACACATATCTGCCTCAAAGCTCTCAAGATCAGCATTACGCACATATGTGTCAAATTCCTCCTTGATTCCTGCTCGAACCATAAAGTCCTCTGACGGCCATTCACAAGCCCGCATTTGAGCTTCCCTCGGTGGTTCCTCGTCCGCATCGCGTATTGCGAGCCTGGGTCCTTGCTTCCTTGAAGGACCACCTTGGTACATTTTCCTAAACATATTTCTTCCTCTAAAAAATTTCTGAAATTTCTAGTAACTTCAAAATAAAAGTGAACCAAGCTCAACAAAATTGATAGCAACTACTCCCACAAGTGCCTAGAGGATATATCATGCATTAAAACTACTTTTGACCATATAAATTTGACATGCAAGCTCAAGAATAGGGTCACCTAAGCAGCAAAAGTTTGCAATGAATAAATCACTAGAACAAAAACTAATTGGACCATTGGAGGAGTCACATACCAAGGAACAATCTCCCAAAGCAGTTTTGTGGATGGATCTTTGAGCTAGGAGATCGAAAATGGCAGCAAGATGAGCTAAAACTCGTGCTTGAGCTAGTTGGTGATTTTTTGGGAGGAAGGAGTGTTTGGTGGCTAGAATAAGTGGAGGGGGGCCACCGTGGGCCCACGAGGCAGGGGGCGCGCCCTGGACCCTCATGGCCAGGTGCTTGCTCCCCCTACTATGTTCTCAGTGCCAGATATTCTCAAATATTCCAGAAAAAATCATATTTAAATTTCAGGGCATTTGGAGAACTTTTATTTTCGGGGTATTTTTTTATTGCATGGATAATTCAGAAAACAGACATAAAATACTATTTTTGCTTTATTTAATATAAATAACAGAAAGTAAAAAGAGGGTACAGAAGGTTGTGCCTTCTAACTTCATCCATCTCATGCTCATCAAAAGGAATCCGCTAACAAGGTTGATCAAGTCTTGTTAACAAACTCATTCCGAATAACATGGAACCGGAGAATTTTCGAATAACACTAGGTTACCTCAACGGGGATATGCACGTCCCCAATAATAAGAATATCATATTTCTTCTTGACAGTAGGTAGAGGAAATTCAAAACCACGAAAAATAATCGATGGAATTTTTCCAATAGTGTTTATACTATGAACTTGAGGTTGTTTCCTCAGAAAGTGTACCGTATGCTCATTACCATTAACATGAAAAGTGACATTGCCTTTGGTGCAATAAATAACAGCCCCTGCAGTATTCAAAAAGGGTCTTCCAAGAATAATAGACATACTATCGTCCTCGGGAATATCAAGAATAACAAAGTCCGTTAAGATAGTAACGTTTGCAACCACAACAGGCACATCCTCACAAATACTGACAGGTATATAAGTTGATTTGTCAGCCATTTATAAAAGATATTTTAGTAGGTGTAAACTTATTCAAATCAAGTCTACGATATAAAGAGAGAGGCATAACACTAACACCGGCTCCAAGATCACATAAAGCAGTTTTAACATAGTTCATTTTGATGGAGCATGGTATAGTTGGTACCCCTGGATCTCCAAGTTTCTTTGGTATTCCACCCTTAAAAGTATAATTAGCAAGCATGGTGGAAATTTCAGCCTCCGGTATCTTTGCTTATTTGTAACAATATCTTTCATATACTTAGCATAAGGATTCATTTTAAGCATATCAGTCAAACACATACGCAAAAAGATAGGTCTAATCATTTTAGCAAAGGACTCAAAATCCTCATCATCCTTTTTCTTGGATGGTTTAGGAGGAAAGGGCATGGGTTTCTGAACCTATGGTTCTCTTTCTTTACCGTGCTTCCTAGAAACAAAGTCTCTCTTATCATAACGTTGATTCTTTGATTGTGAGTTATCAAGATCAACATCAGGTTCAATCTCTACGTCATTATCATTACTAGGTTGAGCATCAGCATGAACATCATTATTAACATTATTACTAGGTTCATGTTCATTACCAGATTGTGTTTCAGCATCAGAAATAGAAATATCATTGGGATTCTCAGGTGTGTCAATAACAGGTTCACTAGAAGCATGCAAAGTCCTATCATTTTTCTTTCTCTTCCTTTTAGAAGGACTAGGTGCATCTACATTAGTTCTCTGAGAATCTTGCTCAATTCTCTTAGGATAGCCCTCAGGATACAACGGTTCCTGAGTGGCTTTACCTCCTCTAGTTGCAACTCTAACATTAAAGTCATTGTTTTTACTATTCAATTCATTGAGCAAATCATTCTGAGCTTTAAGTACTTGTTCTACCTGAGTGTTAACCATAGAAGCATGTTTACTAATAAGTTTAAGTTCACCGTTAACATTATCCATATAATCACTCAAGTGTTCTATCATTATGTTTCAATTGTCTACCAACATAAGCAATAAAATCTTCTTGCTTAACCATAAAGTTATCAAACTCATCTAAGCATTGGCTAGCAAACTTAGTAGGAGGGATTTCAGCTTTATCATATCTATAGATAGAATTTACCTTTACTACATGTGTCTGGTTATCAAGACCATGTATTTCTTCAACATGCAGCAAATTAATACCATGTATTTCTTCAATAGGAGGTAAATTCTTAACATCTTCAGCTTTAATACCCTTTTCTTTCATAAATTTCTTTGCCTCTTGCATATCTTCAGGACTGAGAAATAGAATACCCCTTTTCTTCGGAGTTGGCTTAGGAGTTAGTTCAGGAAGTGTACAATTATTTTCATTAGTTAGCATATTATTCAATAGAATTTCAGCTTGATCAACAGTTCTTTCCTTGAAAACACAACCAGGACAGCTATCTAGGTAATCTCTGGAAGCATCAGTTAGTCCATTATAAAATATATCAAGTATTTCATTTTTCTTGGGAGGATGATCAGGCAAAGCATTAAGTAATTGGAGAAGCCTCCCCCAAGCTTGTGGGAGACTCTCTTCTTCAATTTGCACAAATTATATATTTTCCTTAAAGAAGCTTGTTTCTTATGAGCGGGGAAATATTTAGCAGAGAAGTAATAAATCATATCCTGGGGACTACGCACACAACCAGGATCAAGAGAATTAAACCATGTTTTAGCATCACCCTTTAATGAGAACGGAAATAACTTAAGGATATAATAGTAGCGAGTTTTCTCATCATTAGTGAACAGGGTAGCTATATCATTTAATTTAGTAAGATGTGCCACAACAGTTTCAGATTCATAGCCATAGAAACGATCAACTTCAACCAAGGTAATTAACTCAGGATCAACAGAGAAATCATAATCCTTATCAGTAACAAAGATAGGTGAAGTAGCATAAGCAGGATCATATTTCATTCTAGCATTCAGAGATTTTTGTTTCAGCTTAGCTAATAGTTTCTTAAGATCACTCCTATCATTGCAAGTAAGAAAGTCTCTAGCAGTTTCTTCATCTATAACATAGCCCTCAGGCACAATAGGTAATTCATATCTAGGGGGAGAATCTTCATCATCAGTTTCATCAATATTATCAGTTTCAATAATTTCATTCTCTCTAGCCCAAGCAAGTTGTTCATCAATAAATTCACCAAGTGGCACATTATTATCAAGCATATAAGTAGTTTCATCATAAGTATCATGCATAGGAGAAGTGGCGTTATCAATAACATGCGACATATCAGAATTAATAGTAGAAGCAGGTTTAGGTGTCGCAAGCTTACTCAAAATAGAAGGTGAATCAAGTGCAGAGCTAGATGGTAGTGC
The DNA here is from genome assembly GCF_003073215.2 of Triticum urartu. Taxonomy (NCBI): domain Eukaryota; kingdom Viridiplantae; phylum Streptophyta; class Magnoliopsida; order Poales; family Poaceae; genus Triticum; species Triticum urartu. Next base: position 493,196,328 of record NC_053027.1, on the reverse strand, counting down.
CTTATCTCCCCTCGTAGTTGAGGGAAAAATCTTGGTTCTTTGATCTTTCAAGTTCTTCATAATGATAAGCAGATATAAATCCCAAGTGACTCAAAGAATAGAGCTATGCTCCCCGGCAACGGTGCCAGAAAATAGTCTTGATAACCCACAAGTATAGGGGATCACAACAGTTTTCGAGGGTAGAGTATTCAACCCAAATTTATAGATTCGACACAAGGGGAGCCAAAGAATATTCTCAAGTATTAGCAGATGAGTTGTCAATTCAACCACACCTGGATAACTTAATATCTGCAGCAAAGTATTTAGTAGCAAAGTAATATGATAGTAGTGGTAATGGTAGCAAAAGTAATATTTTTGGTGTTTTATAGTGTTGGTGAGAATAACAACGGAAAAGTAAATAAGCGAAGAACAATATATGAAAAGCTCATAGGCAATGGATCGATGATGGAGAATTATGTCGGATGTGATCGATCATGTAACAGTCATAACCTAGGGTGACACAGAACTAGCTCCAGTTCATCAATATAATGTAGGCACATATTTCGAATATAGTCATACGTGCTTATGGAAAAGAACTTGCATGCCATCTTTTGTCCTACCCTCCCGTGGCAGAGGGGTCCTATTGGAAACTAAGGGATATTAAGGCCTCCTTTTAATAGAGTACCGGACCAAAGCATTAACACATAGTGAATACATGAACTCCTCAAACTACGGTCATCACCGGTAGTGGTCCCGATTATTGTCACTTCGGGGTTAACGGATCATAACACATAATAAGTGACTATAGACTTGCAAGATAGGATCAAGAACTCTCATATATTGACGAAAACATAATAGGTTTAGAACTGAAATCATGGCACTCGGGCCCTAGTGACAAGCATTAAGCATAGCAAAGTCATAGCAACATCAATCTCAGAACATAGTGGATACTAGGGATCAGACCCTAACAAAACTAACTCGATTACATGATAAATCTCATCCAACCCATCACCGTCCAGCAAGCTTACGATGGAATTACTCACGCACGGCGGTGAGCATCATGAAATTGGTGATGGACGAAGGTTGATGATGACGATGGCGACAGATTTCCCACTCCGGAGCCCCGAACGGACTCCAGATCATCCCTCCCGAGAGAGTTTAGGGCTTGGCGGTGGCTCCATATCATAAAACTCGACGAATCCTTCTCTCTGATTTTTTCTCCCCGAAAGTGAATATACGGAGTTGGAGTTGAGGTCGGTGGAGCGTTAGGGGGCCCATGAGGCAGGGGGTGCGCCCCCCACCCTCGTGGACAGGTGGAGGCCCCCCTGACATGGATTCTTCTTCCAGTATTTTTTATATATTCCAAAATAATTCTTCATTGATTTTCAGGTCATTCCGAGAACTTTTATTTCTGCACGAAAATAACACCATGGCAATTCTGCTGAAAATAGCGCCAGTCCAGGTTAGTTCCATTCAAATCATGCAAGTTAGAGTCCAAAACAAGGGCAAAAGTGTTTGGAAAAGTAGATACGACGAACACGTATCATGGAGCTGAGAAGCATGCAGCCGCACACGCGAACGAGGTTGCGATGTGATATGTCTCCAACGTATATACTTTTCCAAACACTTTTGCCCTTGTTTTGGACTCTAACTTGCATGATTTGAATGGAACTAACCTGGACTGATGCTGTTTTCAACAGAATTGCCATGGTGTTATTTTTGTGCAAAAATAAAAGTTCACGCGGAATGACCTGGAAATCAACGAAGAATATTTTTGGAATATATAAAAAATACTGGCGAAAGAATCAAGGCCAGGGGGCCCACACCCTATCCACGAGGGTGGGGGCGCGCCTACCCCCCTGGGCGCGCCCCCCAGCCTTGTGGGCCCCCTGGTGCTCCACCGACCTCAACTCCAACTCTATATATTCATGTTCGAGGAGAAAAAAATCAGAGAGAAGGATTCATCGCGTTTTACGATACGAAGCCGCCGCCAAGCCCTAATTTCTCTCGGGAGGGCTGATCTGGAGTCCGTTCGGGGCTCCGAAGAGGGGAATATGTCGCCATCGTCATCATCAACCTTCCTCCATCACCAATTTCATGATGCTCACCGCCAAGTGTGAGTAATTCCATCGTAGGCTTGCTGGACAGTGATGGGTTGGATGAGATTTATCATGTAATCGAGTTAGTTTTGTTAGGGTTTGATCCCTAGTATTCGTTATGTTCTGAGATTGATGTTGCTATGGCTTTGCTATGCTTAATGCTTGTCACTAGGGCCCAAGTGCCATGATTTCAGATCTGAACCTATTATGTTTTCATAATATATGTGAGTTCTTGATCCTATCTTGCAAGTCTATAGTCATCTATTATGTGTTATGATCCGTTAACCCCGAAGTGACAATAATCGGGATACTTACTGGTGATGACCGTAGTTTGAGGAGTTCATGTATAGGGGATCCCTTAGTTTCCAATAGGACCCCACTGCCACGGGAGGGTGAGAACCCACAAGTATAGAGGATCGCAACAGTTTTCAATAAGTAAGAGTGTCGAACCCAACGAGGAGCTAAAGGTAGAACAAATATTCCCTCAAGTTCTATCGACCACCGATACAACTCTACGCACGCTTGACGTTTGCTTTACATAGAACAAGTATGAAACTAGAAGTACTTTGTAGGTGCTTTTGGATAGATTTGCAAGATAATAAAGAGCGCGTAAATAAAAAGTAGGGGCCGTTTAGATGAAGACAAAACTAAGTTAGTTTTAGTAGAGAGCATTTTGTTATGAGAAAGTTATTTGTCCCAAGGCAATCGATAACTGGACCGGTAATCATTATTGCAATTTTATTTGAGGGAGAGGCATAAGCTAACATACTTTCTCTACTTGGATCATATGCACTTATGATTGGAACTATTATCAAGCATCCGCAACTACTAACGTTCATTAAGGTAAAACCCAACCATAGCATTAAAGCATCAAGTCCTCTTTATCCTATATGCAAACAACCTACTTACTCAGGTATATGCTTCTATCACTCACGCCACCGACCATAAGCAAATCATGAACATATTGCAAACCCTACAGCAGGGATCCCTCACGCTTGCGCGACACGGAGATCACCATAGGACAGCATCAATAATAAAACATGCAACTCAAACCAATCTTGATCATCAAATAACCCATAGGAGAAAATAGATCTACTCAAACATCATAGGATAGCCATACATCATTGGGAAATAATATATAGTGTTGAGCACCATGTTTAAGTACAGATTACAGCGGGTAAAAGAGAGGTTACACCGCTGCATAGAGGGGGGAAGAGTTGGTGATGATGGCGGTGAAGTTGTTGGTGAAGATTGCGGTGATGATGATGGCCCCCGGTGGCACTCCGGAGCCACCGGAAGCGAAGGGGAGAGAGCCCCCTCCTTCTTCTTCTTCTTCTTGCTTGACCTCCTCCCTAGATGGGAGAAGGGTTTCCCCTTTGGTCCTTGGTCTCCATGGCATTGGAGGGGCGAGAGCCCCTCCGAGATTGGATATGTCTCTCTGTCTCTCTCTGTTTCTGTGTTCTCTATGGTTGCCCTTTCACCATTTCGTATATATATGGTCAACCGTAACTCTGATTGGACTGAAATCTTCACCGTGATTTTTTCCTAAAAATAAGCTTTCTTGTGGCCGAAGAAGGGCATTAACCGCCTTACGGGAGGCCCACGAGGGTCAGGGGCGCGCCCAGGGGGGTGGGGCGCGCCCCCCTGCCTCGTGCCTCCCTCGTGCACTGTCTCGCATGGATTTTTCTTCCCATATTCTCTAAATATTCCAGAAATAATCTCCGTCCGTTTTTATCCCATTTGGATTCCGTTTGATATGGGTATTCTGCCAAACAAAAACATGCAACAAACAGGAACTAGCACTGGGCACTGGATCAATATGTTAGTCCCCAAAAATAGTATAAAATTTTGCCAAAAGTTTATGAAAGTTGTAGAATATTGGCATGAAAAAATCAAAAATTATAGATATGACGGAGGCGTATCAGCATCCCCAAGCTTAATTCCTGCTCGTCCTCGAGTAGGTAAATGATAAAAAAAGATAATTCTTGATGTGGAATGCTACCTAGCATAATCTTGATCACATATCTAATCGTGGCAAGGATATTAAGATACAAGTGATTCAAAGCAATAGTCTATCATATGACATAAAACAATAATACTTCAAGCCTACTAATAAAGCAATCATGTCTTTTCAAAATAACATGGCCAAAGAAGTTTATCCCTACAAAATCATATGGTCTGGCTATGCTCCATCTTCACCACACAAAGTATTCAAATCATGCACAACCCCGATGACAAGCCAAGCAATTGTTTCATATTTTTATGTTCTCAAACCTTTTCAACTTTCACGCAATACATGAGCGTGAGCCATGGATATAGCACTATAGGTGGAATAGAATGGTGGTTGTGGAGAAGACAAAAAGGAGAAGATAGTCTCACATCAACTAGGCGTATCAACGGGCTATGGAGATGCCCATCAATAGATATCAATGTGAGTTAGTAGGGATTGCCATGCAACGGATGCACCAAGAGCTATAAGTGTATGAAAGATCAGACTAAAAACTAAGTGGGTGTGCATCCAACTTGCTTGCTCATGAAGACCTCGGGCGTTTGAGGAAGCCCATAATCGGAATATACAAGCCAAGTTCTATAATGAAATATTCCCACTAGTATATGAAAGTGATATCATAAGAGACTCTCTATATGAAGAACATGGTGCTACTTTGAAGCACAAGTGTGGAAAAGGAGAGTAGCATTGTCCCTTCTCTCTTTTTCTCTCATTTTTTTGGGCCTTCTTTTTTTATGGCCTTTCTCTTTTTTTCGTCCAAAGTCTCATCCCGACTTGTGGGGGAATCATGGTCTCCATCATCCTTTCCTCACTGGGGTAATGCTCTAATAATGATGATCATCACACTTTTATTTACTTACAACTCAATATTACAACTCGATATATAGAACAAAGATATGACTCTATATGAATGCCTCCGGCGGTGTACCGGGATGTGCAATGATCTAGCGTAGCAATGCCATCAAAAAATGGACAAGCCATAGAAACATCATGCTAGCTATCTTAGGATCATGCAAAGCAATATGACAATGATGCTCAAGTCATGTATATGATGATGATGTAAGTTGCATGGTAATATATCTCGGAATGGCTATGGAAATGCCATGATAGGTAGGTATGGTGGCTGTTTTGAGGAAGGTATATGGTGGGTTTATGGTACCGGCGAAAGTTGCGCGGTACTAGAGAGGCTAGCAATGGTGAAAGGGTGAGAGTGCGTATAATCCATGGACTCAACATTAGTCATAAAGAAATCACATACTTATTGCAAAATCCTATTAGCTATCGAAACAAAGTACTACGCGCATGCTCCTAGGGGGATAGAGTGGTAGGAAAAGACCATCGCTCGTCCCCGACCGCCACTCATAAGGAAGACAATCAATAAATAAATCATGCTCCGACTTCATCACATAACGGTTCACCATACGTGCATGCTACGGGAATCACAAACCTCAACACAAGTATTTATACTAATCCACAACTACCCACTAGCATGACTCTAATATCACCATCTTTATATCGCAAAACTATTGCAAGGAATCAAACATATCATATTCAGCGATCTACAAGTTTTATGTAGGATTTTATGACTAACCATGTGAATGACCAGTTCCTGTCATCTCTCTAAATAGATATAAGTGAAGCTAGAGAGTTTAATTATTTCTACAAAAGATATTCCCATGCTCTAACAAATATAAGTGAAGAAAAAGAGCATTCTACAAATGGCGGTTTTCTATGTGAAGAGAAACAGGCAATCCAAACTTCATATGATATAGGCGAAGCACATGAAGCATTCTATAAAGCCATACTCAAAAAATTTAAGTGAAGTGCAGAGAGCATTCTATAAATCAACCAAGTACTATCTCATACCAGCATGGTACATACAAGAAAAATGAAAACTAAATGCAAAATACGCTTCAAGATTGCACATATCGCATGAACGAAACGAATCTGAAAACATACCGATACTTGTTGAAGAAAGATGGGATGACTTCCAGGGCATCCCCAAGCTTAGACCCTTGAGTCTCCTTGAATATTTACTTGGGGTGCCTTGGGAATCCCCAAGGTTGAGCTCTTGCCTCTCCTTCTTCTCCTCACATCGAGACCTCCTCGATCTTCGAACACTTCATCCACACAAAACTCAACAGAAAACTCGGTAAGAATTGTTAGTATAATAAAGCAAATCACTACTTTAAGTACTGTTGCAAACCAATTAATATTTTGTTTTTTCATTGTATCTACTGTAATATAACTTTTCCATGGCTTAATCCACTGATATAAATCGATAGTTTCATCAAAACAAGCAAACTATGCATCAAAAACAGAATCTGTCTAAAACAGAACAGTCTGTAATAATATGAACATTAACCATACTTATGATACTTGAAAAATTCTGCAAAAATTAGGAAAATTAAAAAAAAATTTATAGAAAGACAGTGCAGAAAGAATCAGAACCATTTGAAGTTCCAACAAAAAATGTAAAATCGCGCGCTACAGCCAAAGTTTTTGTCATGCACCGTACAAACCATCAAGTAAATGTAATCATCCTAAAGGCAAACCTTGGAACATTATTTTTATAATACAATGGAATTGTACAAGGGGATAATTATTTTTGTTGAAAAGTTTCTGTAACTAAGATTCACAAAGTTTCCATGGGCATGGACAGAGTTCAAGGACGTCCCCCACTTTCACAATGCTCGTCTATCTCACTTTCACTTTTCTTTTTGAAATGTTTTGGGTTCCCCTCTTTATTTTTTTTTGTTTTTAAACTATATATAAAAGCACACAACAGAAATAAATGACTCTCTACAACTTCTGGGTTGTCTCCCTGGCAGCGCTTTCTTTAAAGCCATTAAGCTAGGCATATAGTGCTCAAGTAATGGATCCACCCGGACCCCAAGGTATATCAAAGCCAATTTTAATTAATAATGATTTGTAATTTAGTAGTGAGCACAAAGTAACATATATCATGTAATGTTGAAGTCTAACTCTCTTCCTATGCATCGGCATGTCATAAAATAACAATTCATGCACCCATAGTAATGGCCAATGCATAGTATGAACTGTTTCTTGCAATTTTATCGTATTAGAAACATAGAGAGGTGGAGATATAGTTCCTCTCTCATAATAATTGCAATTAGGAGCAGCAAGCACATGCATATTATATTCATCAAAAACATCATGTATAATAGTAAAATGCAACCCATCAATATAATCCTTAATAAGGGTAAACTTCTCCGATATAGTGTAGTCAGGAGAATTCAAAAAGATAATAGGACTATCATGCGTGGGTGCAATAGCAACAATTTCATGTTTAACATAAGGAACTATAGCAAGTTCATCTCCATGAGCATAATTTAATTGGCATCTTGGCCACAAGCATAGCAAGCATCATCAAAAAGGGATATTTCAAGAGAATCAACGGGATCGTAACAATCATCCTTCGGTAAGCACGAAGGGAAATTAAACAATGTATCAGTTGAAGAGTTACTCTCATTAGAAGGTGGGAATGGGTAGCTAATCCTCTCTTCCTCCTTTTGTTCTTCGCTCTCCTCATCATCTTTTTCATCCAATGAGCTCACAGTTTCATTAATTTCTTCTTCCATAGACTCCTGCAAAATATTAGTCTCTTCTTGGATAGCGGAGGAGTCCTCAATATATGATTTAACATAGGCATTAGAAGCATAATTATCATAACAATATTAAAGTATGGCAATATTTTCATACTTGTAAAGAGTAGCATCATACTTTTCAATCAAATAAGCAATTTCATAAGCACCCTTAAAAGCAACAAATTCTTCAATTTGTTGAACATCATAGTAATTATAAACACCCTTAGCATAAGAAGATACGATTCCATTATCACTAAACAAACATTGGTAGGGAAGGTGTTTCTTAGGGTCTTCAGAACAACAAGTATAATCATATATTTTGCATAAATTCCAAGCATAGCATTGCAAACGATGAATTTGATCCAGTAAACGTTTCCCTTTTTCAGATATATGGTGTCTCACATAACAAGCATGCTCATCTAAAGATTTGCCCTCAACTAAGCTAGTTGGGGTTTCAGCACGAGCACATTGATACGTCTCCAACGTATCTATAATTTATGATTGTTCCATGCTATTATATTATCTGTTTTGGATGTTTATGGGCTTTATTATACACTTTTATATTATTTTTTAGGACTAACCTATTAACCCAGAGCCCAGTGCCAGTTTCTGTTTTTTCCTTGTTTTAGAGTATCGCAGAAAAAGAAAATCAAACGGAGTCCAATTGACCTGAAACTTCACGGAACTTATTTTTGGACCAGAAGAAGCCCACGGAGTATCGGAGATGGACCAGGAGAGTCCCGGGCTGCCCATGAGGGTGGGGGGCGCGCCCACCCCCCTGGGCGCCCCCCTGCCTCGTGGACTGCCCGGAGGTCCACCGACGTACTTTTTCCTCCTATATATACCCATATACCCTAAAAACTTCGAGGACCACAATAGATCGGGAGTTCTGCCGCCAAAAGCCTCCGTAGCCACCGAAAGCCAATCTAGACCCGTTCCGACACCCTGCCGGAGGGGGAATCCCTCTCCGGTGGCCATCTTCATCATCCCGGTGCTCTCCATGATGAGGAGGTGGTAGTTTTCCCTCGGGGCTGAGGGTATGTACCAGTAGCTATGTGTTTGATCTCTCTCTCTCTCTCTCGTGTTCTTGAGGTGGTACGATCTTGATGTATCGCGAGCTCTGCTATTATAGGTGGATCTTATGATGTTTCTCCCCCTCTACCCTCTTGTAATGGATTGAGTATTCCCTTGGAAGTTATCTTATCGGATTGAGTCTTTAAGGATTTGAGAACACTTGATGTATGTCTTTGATACGTCTCCAACGTATCTATAATTTTTGATTGCTCCATGCTATATTATCTACTGTTTTGGACATTGTTGGGCTTTATTATCCACTTTTATATTATTTTTGGTACTAACCTATTAACCGGAGGCCCAGCCCAGAATTGTTGTTTTTTTGCCTATTTTAGGGTTTCGAAGAAAAGGAATATCAAACGGAGTCCAAACGGAATGAAACTTTCGGGAACGTGATTTTCTCGCCGAACATGATCCAGGAGACTTGGACCCTACGTCAAGCAACCAACAAGGAGGCCACAAGGTAGGGCGTGCGCCTACCCCCCCCCCCCCCCCCCCCCCCAGGCGTGCCCTCCACCCTCGTGGGCCCCCTGTTGCTCCACCGACGTACTTCTTCCTCCTATATATACCTACGTACTCCCAAACGATCAGATACAGAGCCAAAAACCTAATTCCACCGCCGCAACTTTCTGTATCCATGAGATCCCATCTTGGGGCCTGTTCCGGAGCTCCGCCGGAGGGGGCATCCATCACGGAGGGCTTCTACATCAACACCATAGCCTCTCCGATGAAGTGTGAGTAGTTTACCTCACACCTTCGGGTCCATAGTTATTAGCTAGATGGCTTCTTCTCTCTTTTTGGATCTCAATACAATGTTCTCCCCCTCTCTTGTGGAGATCTATTCGATGTAATCTTTCTGCAGTGTGTTTGTTGAGACTGATGAATTGTAGGTTTATGATCAAGATTATCTATGAACAATATTTGAATCTTCTCTGAATTCTTTTATGTATGATTGGTTATCTTTGCAAGTCTCTTCGAATTATCAGTTTGGTTTGGCCTACTAGATTGATCTTTCTTACAATGGGAGAAGTGCTTAGCTTTGGGTTCAATCTTGCGGTGTCCTTTCCCAGTGACAGTAGGGGCAGCAAGGCACATATTGTATTGTTGGCATCGAGGATAACAAGATGGGGGTTTTATCATATTGCATGAATTTATCCCTCTACATCATGTCATCTTGCTTAAGGCGTTACTCTGTTTTCATGAACTTAATACTCTAGATGCATGCTGGATACCGGTCGATGAGTGGAGTAATAGTAGTAGATGCAGGCAGGAGTAGGTCTACTTGTCTCGGACGTGGTGCCTATATACATGATCATACCTAGATATTCTCATAACTATGCTCAATTCTATCAATTTCTCAACAGTAATTCGTTCACCCACCGTAAAATACTTATGCTCTTGAGAGTAGCCACTAGTGAAACCTATGGCCCCCGGGTCTATCTTCATCATATTAATCTTCCAATACTTAGTTATTTCCTTTGCTTTTTTACTTTGCTTTTATTTTACTTTGCATCTTTATCACAAAAAAATTATTCTATCATATCTATCAGATCTCAGTCTCGTAAGTGACCATGAAGGTATTGACAATCCCTTATCGCGTTGGTTGCGAGGAGTTATTTGTTTTGTGCAGGTACGAGGGACTCACGTGTAGCCTCCTACTACATTGATACCTTGGTTCTCAAAAACTGAGGGAAATACTTACGCTACTTTGCTGCATCATCCTTTCCTCTTCAAGGAAATCCAACGCAGTGCTCAAGAGGTAGCAAGAAGATTTTTGGCGCTGTTGTCGGGGAGTCCACGCAAAAGTCAACATACCAAGTACCCATCACATACCCTTATCTCCCGCATTACATTATTTGCCATTTGCCTCCTGTTTTCCTCTCCCCGACTTCACCCTTGCCATTTTATTCGCCCTCTCTCTCTCTATCCTCCCTCTCTTTCTCCATTTGCCTCTTTTTGCCCGTTTGTTGTTTGCTTGTGTGTTGGATTGCTTGATTGTCACGATGGCTCAAGATAACACTAAATTGTGTGACTTTACCAATACCAACAACAATGATTTTATTAGCACTCCGATTGCTCCTCTTACCGATGTTGAATCTTGTGAAATTAATGGCGCTTTGCTGAATCTTGTCATGAAAGATCCTTTTCTGGCCTTCCTAGTGAAGATGCCGCTACCCATCTAAATAGCTTCGCTGATTTGTGTGATATGCAAAAGAAGAAAGATGTGGATAATGATATTGTTAAATTGAAGCTATTTCCTTTTTCACTTAGAGATCGTGCTAAAGCTTGGTTTTCATTTTTGCCTAAAAATAGTATTGATTCTTGGAACAAGTGCAAAGATGCTTTTATCTATAAGTATTTTCCTCCCGCTAAGATCATCTACCTTAGAAACAATATTATGAATTTTAAGCAACTTGATCATGAACATGTTGCACAAGCTTGGGAGAGGATGAAATTAATGATACGTAATTGCCCTACTCAAGGTTTGAATTTGTGGATGATTATACAAAATTTTTATGCCGGATTGAATTTTGCTTCTAGAAATCTTTTAGGTTCAGCCGCGGGAGGCACTTTTATGGAAATCACTTTAGGAGAAGCTACTAAACTCCTAGATAATATTATGGTTAATTATTCTTAATGGCATACTGAAAGATCTACTAATAAAAAGGTGCATGCGATAGAAGAAATTAATGTTTTGAGTGGAAAGATGGATGAACTTATGAAATTATTTGCTATTAAGAGTGTTTCTTCTGATCCTAATGATATGCCCTTGTCTACTTTGATTGAGAATAGTAATGAATCTATGGATGTGAATTTTATTGGTAGGAACAATTTTGGTAACAACGTGTATAGAGGAAATTTTAATCCTAGGCCGTATCCTAGTAATCCCTGTAATAATTATGGTAATTCCTACAACAATTCTTATCGAAATTATAATAAGATGCCCTCTGATTTTCAATCTAATATTAAAGAATTTATTACTTCGCAAAAGAGTTTCAATGCTTTGATTGAAGAAAAATTGCTTAAGATTGATGAGTTGGCTAGGAACGTTGATAGAATTTCTCTTGATGTTGATTCTTTGAAACTTAGATCTATTCCTCCTTGGCATGATATCAATGAGTCTCTCAAAGCCATGAGAATTTCCATTGATGAGTGCAAAGAAAGAATCGCTAGGATGTGTGCTAAGAAAGATGCCTTTATAAGAGCGTGTTCTTCTAGTTCCTATGAAAATAAAGATAGAGATCTAAACGTTATTGATGTGTCCCCTTTTAAATCTTTGTTTTGCAATATGAATCTTGATAATGATGGGACTGAATATGATCAACCTTTACCTAGAAGGCATTCCAAAAATTCGGAGTTTTTAGATCTTGATGCTAAATTTGATAAAAGTGGGATTGAAGAAATTAAAACCCTAGATGTTGCTAAACCCACTATTTTGGATTTTAAGGAATTTAATTATGAAAATTGCTCTTTGATTGATTGTATTTCCTTGTTGCAATCCGTGCTAAATTCTCCTCATGCTTATAGTCAAAATAAAGCGTTTACTAAATATATCGTTGATGCTTTGACGAAATCTTATGAAGAAAAACTTGAGTTGGAAGTTTCTATCCCTAGAAAAATTTGTGATGAGGGGGAACCAACTAATAAAATTAAAATTAAAGATCATGAATGTTATGCTTTGTGTGATTTGGGTGCTAGTGTTTCCACGATTCCAAAGACTTTGTGTGATTTGTTAGGTTTCCGTGATTTTGATAATTGCTCTCTAAACATGCATCTTGCGGATTCCACTATTTAGAAACCTATGGGAAGAATTAATAATGTTCTTATTGTTGAAAATTGGAATTATGTGCCCGTAGATTTTATCGTTCTTGACATGGATTGCAATCCTTCATGTCCTATTATTCTTGGTAGATCTTTCCTTAGAACGATTGGTGCAATTATTGATATGAAGGAAGGAAATATTAGATTCCAATTTCCGTTAAGGAAAGGCATGGAACACTTTCCTAGAAAGAAAATTAAATTACCTTATGAATCTATTATGAGAGCCACTTATGGATTGCTTACCAAAGATGGCAATACCTAGATCTATCCTTACTTTTTATGCCTAGCTAGGGGCCTTAAACGATAGCGCTTGTTGGGAGGCAACCCAATTTTATTTTTATTCCTTGCTTTTTGCTCCTGTTTAGTAATAAATAATTTACCTAGCCTCTGTTTTTCTTGTGTTTTTTGTGTTTAATTAGTGTTTGTGCCAAGTAGAACCGTTGGGAAGACTTGGGGAAAGTCTTGATATCTTGCTGTAAAAAAAAGAAACTTTAGAGCTCACGAGAACTGCTGCCATTTTTATTTGGAAAGTGCTATTTAGTTAATTATTTTTGAATATGATTAATAGATAAATTCCCCACGTCCAGCAATTTATTTTTGAATTTTTGGGGTTCCAGACCTTGCGCTAGCTACATATTACTACAGACTGTTCTGTTTTTGACAAATTCTGTTTTTCATGTGTTGTTTGCTTATTTTGATGAATCTATGGCTAGTAAAATAGTTTATTGTAGCGACCAGACCTCAAACGGTCTGATCTCTGTGCTCCGGTGTCATCCCTGGATCAGTAATGCTGACACCACACAGTACTCAGAGGATTTATAACAGAGTAGCAATCACACACTTATTACATCGAGTGTCTCAAGAGAGAACTTATTACAATAAATATGGCTTGAGGCCATCTAATAACGATAATAGCGGAAGGCTCGGAAGATAAGTGAGTCCATCAACTCCAATGGCATCACTGAGTATAGAACCACGACCTAAAAACTCCTTAATCATCGTCTGAAAAGTCTGCAACATTAACGTTGCAGCCCGAAATGGGCCAGCACATGGAATATGCTGGCAAGGTAACACATAGAGAGTAATGGAATGAAACAACTATATTATATGCATATTTGGCTGTTGGAAAGCTCAATGGTTACAGTTTCGCGTAAAGCCAATTTTTCCCTACTGCAAAGGAATAAATTTATTTAACTATCATGGTAGTTGTTAAACATTGAGAATGGTTGACAGCATCCTCAATCCCAATTAAACATCATCATTAAACAAAACCCAACAAAATTAATTTAGAGTAACATGTTGAGATTCACATGATAATCCAGGTACTAGATACTCAAGATGTCCATAACCGGGACACGGCTAATCATGATTAGGTTATACACTCTGCATAGGTTTGCGTACTTTTCCCCACAAGACTCGATCGCCTCCGTTTGGTTTCTCGCACTACATGGTGTTTGAGAAGACGGATGACTGAGACACAGTCTTTCAGAAGCGCTAGCACCTTACGATGGATAGACCGTTACACCTACTTTCCCCTACATCTGCTAGTCTACCCTGTAAGAGTTCGCACGACTTATTCAACTATGCCAGAGCCCATAATGGCTTGTGGCTGCACACAGAAGTTTCTAGTATGAAAAATTTCATGATCCCTTTGAGCCTGGGTGGCGGTCCAAATGAAACAGGAAATGTTGGAATAACCAGGTACCTCAATCCACCCAGATGTGTGTTTAAGTTGCCGCCTTAGATAAACCATTAATTAACAATACTCACATCTGTCATGGATATCACTCACCCAATCCACGTCCACTAGCATAGCATAGCATAATGGCAAATGTAGAAGTAACTCCCAAAGGTTTGATAATAAACAGGTAATAGGTACTACCTCAACTACTTCCCATCCCACAATTTAATTAGATGCTAATCATGCAATGTGTGAGGATTGATCTAATGCAATAAAACTGGGTAGTAGAAAAGGTATGCTCAAAGTGTTACTTTCCTTGCTGATGATCCGGGAAACCTAGAGATTTGAAGTAACAAGCGGCGCACTCCGGGTATTCTATCGCAGACAAACAAACAAGCATACAATAAGTACTCATCTAATGCACAGTTAAAACTCAAATAAGAGATCTAACCAGAAAATTCAACTTAAGAACTCCGCTTTGCAAAAAGAATCAAATCGAACGAAGCAACGAAAGTCAAACGGCGAAAGAAAACAACTTTGTTCTACTAATCTGGATCTAAGGCAATTTTTTACAGTAGAAAAAACATGTTTAAGTTGGTTAAACGGATAGAGGGTTTCGAGACGAAACTCCAGGCGCATGAATCGCCTGATTCCGATAAACGAGCGAAAAGTTATACTAAAACGAAAATCGGATCAGGAATCGCGATCAGAAAAATAACAGATTTAATCCGAGAAAAAGAAAAACAACGAACGTTCGCTAGAACGAACGAACGGACGAACGCTTGCTATTTAAATAAATCGGAAAAACCGATCTATTTAAAAAACCGAATCTAAAAAAACCGACGGAAAAACCGAACGGTTTTTCGGGAAAAAAACGGCGCGGATACCGAGGCGCACCTCGGGCGGCGGCGTCGGCGACGGGCGGCGCGGCGGCGGCGGCGCGTGCTGGCGGCGGCGGGGCGGCGCTGGCTAGGGTTTGGGGGGGCGTGGGCTGAGGCTGGCTGGGCTCCCCCCGGCTTATAAAGCCTAGCGGGCCGGGAGTCCGGGTCGGACACGGCCCCTAGGTCGGTTCGTTTTTCTATAATTATGCGCAGAAGAAAAATAAAAAGAAATACTAAACGGACTCCAAAAATCCTGAAATAAATTTTCCCGGGCTTCTAAAATCAAGCCACACAAGGTGAACATTTATTTGGGGCCTGAATGCAAATTTTGAAAAACACACATTTTTCCTAAATTCAAATAAAATAACGAAAAGCTCCGAAATAAAATCTTATTTGATTTTATTATTAAATCCTAAATATTTCTTTATTTTAGGAAAGTCATTTTATTCCCTCTCTCATTATTTTTGTAATAGAAATAATTGATGATAAAATAAATAAAATCAAATGACCCTATTCTCATAATTTGAGAAAACTCAAATATGAAAATAATGAATTCCCCAACTCTCTTCGTGGGTCCTTGAGTTGCGTAAAAATTTCTAGGATCAACCAAAATGCAAAATAAAATATGATATGCATAGATGATCTAATGTATAACATTCCAAATTGAAAATTTGGGATGTTACAAACCTACCCCCCTTAAGACGAATCTCGCCCTCGAGATTCGGGTTGGCTAGAAAATAGGTGAGGGTGGTCCTTGAGCAAATCTTCCTCTCGCTCCCAGGTGGCTTCGTCCTCCGTGTGGTGGCTCCACTGAACTTTGCAAAACTTGATAACCTTGCTGCGAGTGACTCGACTGGCAAACTCGAGAATCTTAACTGGTTTCTCCTCATAGGTCAAATCGTTATCTAATTTAATTGTTTCCAATGGCACTGTGGCTCTCAAAGGTATGTCAGCCATCTCCGCATGGCTCTTCTTCAACTGAGAAACGTGGAACACATCATGAACTCCTGACAATTCTTCTGGCAATTCCAACTTGTAGGCCACTTCTCCCATACGCTCCAAAACTCGATATGGTCCTACAAATCGTGGCGCTAATTTTCCTTTAACTCCAAAACGCTTTGTTCCCCGAAGTGGTGATACTCGAAGATAACCTCTATCTCCAACTTCGTAAACTCTCTCCTTGCGTTTAGAATCTGCATAACTCTTCTGTCTGGACTGGGCTACCTTGAGCCTATCGCGAATCAATTTCACCTTCTGTTCAGACTCTTTAATCAAGTCAGGTCCAAACAACTGGCGGTCTCCAACTTCGTCCCATGACAACGGTGTCCCGCACCTCCTTCCGTACAAGGCTTCGAAAGGGGCCATCTTTAAACTGGTTTGGTAACTGTTGTTGTAAGAGAACTCTGCATATGGCAAATTGTCATCCCAACTAGATCCATAATCTAGCGCACAAGCTCTCAGCATATCCTCCAAAATCTGATTGACTCTCTCGGTCTGTCCATCTGTCTGTGGATGAAAAGCTGTACTGAATTCTAGCCTGGTACCCAAAGTTTCGTGCAACTGCTTCCAGAACTTTGAGGTAAACTGGGTTCCTCTATCTGATACGATACTCCTCGGAACTCCATGCAAACATATGATCCTGGTCATGTATATCTTTGCCAACTTAGCACTGGTGTAAGTGGTCTTTACCGGGATGAAATGAGCTACTTTTGTCAATCGATCGACTACAACCCAAATCGAGTCATAGCGTGAACGAGTCCTGGGTAATCCCGTGATAAAATCCGTGCCTAACTTATCCCACTTCCATTCGGGTATCGGCAATGGTTGTAACAATCCTGCTGGCTTCTGATGCTCTGCCTTTACTCTCTGACATACATCACAAACTGCTACATATTCCGCAATATCCTTCTTCATTCCGGTCCACCAGAAAATATCCTTCAAATCCAAATACATCTTGGTATTTCCTGGGTGAATCGAATATGGTGAATCGAGTGCCTCTTGCAGAATTAGCTTCCTGATCTCCGGGTCATTGGGCACATAAACACGGTCTTCATACCATAGGGTGTCGTGCTCATCCTCACGAAATCCTTTGGCTTTTCCTTTGCTCAGTTTCTCCTTAATAGAGGCAATCTCCTTGTCAGTCTTCTGAGCTTCTCTAATTCTATCTATCAAAGTTGATTGAATCTCCAATGCTGCTACATAGCCTCTCGGAACTATTTCCAAACATAGTTCACGAAGATTTTCTGCTAACTCCCTTGGTATTTCTCCCGTCATTAATGTATTGACGTGGCTCTTACGTCTCAATGCATCAGCTACTACATTAGCCTTTCCGGGATGGTAATGCAATCTCATATCATAATCCTTGATGAGCTCCAACCATCTCCTTTGTTTGAGGTTTAACTCCTTTTGCGTGAAAATGTACTTCAAACTCTTATGATCCGTGTACACCTCACAATGGTTTCCAATCAGAAAATGTCTCCAAGTCTTCAATGCATGCACTACGGCTGCTAACTCCAAATCATGCGTAGCATAATTCAACTCATGAGGCTTAAGCTGTCTGAAGGCATATGAAACAACTCTCCCTTCCTACATAAGCACTGCTCCAAGTCCTCGACGTGAAGTGTCGCAATACACCTCATAGTCCTTGGTCTGATCTGGCAAAATCAACACTGGTGAAGTAACCAAGCGTTTCTTCAACTCCTGGAAACTAGCCTCACACTCCTCAGTCCATATGAACTTGGTTTCCTTGTTTAACAGTTCAGTCATAGGCTTCGCAATCTTTGAGAAATTCTCAATAAATCTCTGGTAGTATCCTGCGAGTCCAAGAAAACTCCGTATCTTTCCAACAGTGGTTGGTGCTTCCCACTTGGTCATGGTATCAACTTTTGTGGGATCAACTGATATTCCTTCTCCAGATATAACGTGTCCGAGGAATCCTACTTCCTTCAACCAAAACTCACATTTGTTGAACTTGGCATACAACTGATGTTCTCTAAGCTTTTCAAGTACCAATCGCAAATGTTCCTTATGCTCTTCTTCATTCTTCGAGTAAACCAGGATATCATCAATGAACACCATGACGAACTTATCCAAGAACTCCATAAACACTTTGTTCATCATGTTCATAAAATAAGCAGGTGCATTAGTTAGACCAAATGACATAACGGTGTACTCGTACATCCCATATCTGGTGGTAAAAGCTGTCTTAGGTATATCCTATTCTCGAATCTTCAACTGGTGGTATCATGATTGCAGATTGATCTTGGAAAATACCTTAGCTCCTTGTAATCGATCAGACATATCATTTATCATGGGTAGTGGGTACTTGTTCTTGATGGTTACTTCATTCAATCCTCGGTAATCGACAACCATCCTTAACGATCCATCCTTCTTCTCCACTAGAAGTACTGGCGATCCCCAAGGTGAAGAACTTGGGCGAATATATCCCTTATCCAGTATCTCCTTAATCTGCTTCTTAATTTCCACCAAATCCTTTGCAGGCATCCTGTATGGTCTCTTCGATATTGGCCCTGTGCTTGGCAATAGCTCAATCAAAAACTCAATATCTCTATCCGGTGGCATGCCTGGTAACTCCTATGGAAATACTTCAGGGAAATCCCTTACCACTGGTACTTCCTCCTGCACAACTCCTGTTAAACAATTTACTTGAGTCCCTTTTTTCCCATCTCGGCATACATACTTGATCCTTCTCCCTTCTGGGGTAGTAAGCAAAATTGTCTTACTGGCGCAATCTATGTTTCCTCCGTACATCGACAGCCAATCCATACCCAGAATTACATCCAATCCTTGTGATTCCAAAATGATTAAATCCGAGGGAAACACATGCCTACCTATACTCAATGGCACTTGAAAACATCCTTGAATGGCCATATACTCCGCTCCTGGTGAGCTTACTAGCATAGGTGTTCTAAGAACCTTAGTGGGCAGGTTATACTTATCCACAAATCCCCTTGATATGTATGAATGCGATGCACCAGTATCAAAAAGAACGAGTGCAGTAAATGACTTAACCAAAAACTTACCGATTACGGCATCCGGCTGCTCTTCAACCTCCTCCACGTTAACGTGGTTCACCTGTCCCCTGTTGAAAGGGTTCGGCTTCTTCCCAGAACTTCCATTGCCATTTTGGCCTTCAGGACATTCATTGGCATAATGTCTGGTCTTCTGACACTTAAAACAAGTGACTTGGCTCAGGTCCTTCTTGGCTGGGGTTGATGGGTTGTTGCGATTCTGGCCATTGCTTCCTCCATTCCCATTACCATTTTTGGTGCCATTGTGATTGTGCGAGCTAACTCCTCCATGGGTATGCTGAAAATGTCCTCCCGGTCTAGGGGTAAAACGTGGCTTTTGTTGAGCTCCTGAATTGTACTTCCCTTGTCCATACTTCCTCTTGCGATTCTCAATTTGCTGTTGCTTGCCTTCAATCATAAGAGCATGGTCTACCAACTCCTGGTAGTTGTTGAAGGTTGCTACCATCAACTGCATGCTCAACTCATCATTTAGTCCTTCCAGAAACTTCTCTTGCTTAGCTGCATCCGTAGCAACGTCATCTGGGGCATAACGTGCTAACTTACTAAAGTCCTCCACATACTGGCCAACTGTCCGTCCTCCTTGGCGCAAGTTGCGAAACTCAAGCTTCTTCATGGCCATAACTCCTGCTGAAACATGGGCAGTACGAAAAGCCTGCTGAAACTGGTCCCATGTGACAGTGTCGACAGGGAAAGTGGCTGTGAAATTTTCCCACCATGATGTTGCGGGTCCTTCAAGCTGATGTGCGGCAAACTTCACCTTCTCCGCATCTGTACATCCTGCTGTGGTCAACTCTCTAGCTGTCTTGCGGAGCCAATCATCTGCTACTATCGGCTCGGTGCTACTGGAAAACACCGGTGGATTCAGCCTAAGAAAATGGGCTAAGTGATCAACAGGTGGTGGTGGTGGTGGGTTGTTGTTGTTGTTCCCCTGATTCTGATTCTGAACTAGCAACTGCATCAATGTGTTCTGCTGTTGGATCAACTGGGTGAGCTCCGGTGGGAAGGTAAATCCGGGGTCACGTCTCGGAGGCATCTAAGGGTTTAGAAAAGATGAGATGTAAGAATAGAGGGGGTCTAAAGAGATAACACTACCCATATGCACATGAGGCAAAACAAACAATTCATTTCATTCAATCAAACAGGGGCATACAATCGATCTAACTATCGCAAAAGTGCTCGGACTACTATATTTACATGGTGGACTACTACTACTGATGAGGTGGTCTACTAGAACTATTCTTCGGTTGCAGACTCCATGATATCTGCTCCGGCTTCATCAACATAGTCATCATCGCTATCATCTGGGTCCGAGTCGGTGTCGTCGATGATGATGTAGTCTTCCGGGCTAATCTCCTTGGGTTCTTTGTCTTCATCTACTGGTGTAGGGCCTCCCATAGATATTGCTAGCTTCATTTTTAGGTCGGCATTCTTATCCACTAGTACTTCAATTTCCTCTTCATAATCTTCACGTGTAGCCTTGAGTTCTTCCTCTAGTTCCTTGATCCTTGTCCTTGCCTTCTTCAGGTCTATCATGTCGGTGCACATCTGGTTCTCCTGTCGTCGAATGTGCTGGTTTAATTCCTGGATAAAAGCTGCAATGGATCTATCCTTTCTGGTGCTGATCATCTCCCAGTGCTCATCTCTGCGCCCACAAATCTGGTAGATAGTATCCTTGAGATCCTTGCGGTAGACTTCTCCAATGCGTCCCATGGCGATGTGAGCTGCTATGCTCTTTCGTAGACTCCAGGTTGGTGCATCAAAAGAAAACTCTATGGGCTTAGTGACTGGCATGAATGTCATTCTTGGAACTTGAACTTGAATCATCCAGCGCTCTTCTTCAGGTAATGTGGCGTTGTAGGTTCCGGTGAAGCTTGGTACTCCTATGTTCAGGTATCTAGTGACTTCCTTCAAGTGACGTCCAAAGGGTGTATCGTCATCTGGTTGCGTGAACTTTTCTTTGCATCCGCCATCCTAAAGAGTAGAAAAGATGAGAGGTCAGAAAAGAAGAGAATGAATAGTGATCTAGGTCTTTAGCTTAGTGGTCGTGTCCTACAGTCAGCGTGTGCTCTGATACCATCTCTGTAGCGACCATACCTCAAATGGTCTGATCTCTGTGCTCCGGTGTCATCCCTGGATCAGTAATGCTGACACAACACATTACTTGGAGGATTTATAACAGAGTAGCAATCACACACTTATTACATCGAGTGTCTCAAGAGAGAACTTATTACAATAAATATGGCTTGAGGCCATCTAATAACGATAACAGCGGAAGGCTTGGAAGATAAGTGAGTCCATCAACTCCAACGGCATCACTGAGTATAGAACCATGACCTAAAAACTCCTTAATCGTCATCTGAAAAGTCTGCAACATTAACGTTGCAGCCCGAAACGGGTCAGCACATGGAATATGCTGGCAAGGTAACACATAGAGAGTAATGGAATGAAACAACTATATTATATGCATATTTGGCTGGTGGAAAGCTCTATGGTTACAGTTTTGCATAAAGCCAATTTTTCCCTACTGCAAAGGAATAAATTTATTTAACTATCATGGTAGTTGTTAAACATTGAGAATGGTTGACAGCATCCTCAATCCCAATTAAACATCATCATTAAACAAAACCCAACAAAATTAATTTAGAGTAACATGTTGAGATTCACATGATAATCCAGGTACTAGATACTCAAGATGTCCATAACCGGGGACACAGCTAATCATGATTAGGTTATACACTCTGCAGAGGTTTGCGTACTTTTCCCCACAAGACTCGATCGCCTCCGTTTGGTTTCTCGCACTACATGGTGTTTGAGAAGACGGATGACCGAGACACAGTCTTTCAGAAGCGCTAGCACCTTACGATGGATAGACCGTTACACCTACTTTCCCCTACATCTGCTAGTCTACCCTGTAACAGTTCGCACGACTTATTCAACTATGCCAGAGCCCATAATGGCTTGTGGCTGCACACGGAAGTTTCTAGTATGAAAAATCTCATGATCCCTTTGAGCCTGGGTGGCGGTCCAACTGAAACAGGCAATCCTGGAATAACCAGGTACCTCAATCCATCCAGATGTGTGTTTAAGTTGCCACCTTAGATAAACCATTAATTAACAATACTCACATCTGTCATGGATATCACTCACCCAATCCATGTCTACTAGCATAGCATAATGGCAAACGTAGAAGTAACTCCCGAAGGTTTGATAATAAACAGGTAATAGGTACTACCTCAACTACTTCCCATCCCACTATTTAATTAGATCCTAATCATGCAATGTGTGAGGATTGATCTAATGCAATAAAACTGAGTAGTAGAAAAGGTATGCTCAAAGTGTTACTTGCCTTGCTGATGATCTGGGAAACCTAGAGATTCGAAGTAACAAGCGGCGCACTCCAGGTATTCTATCGCAGACAAACAAACAAGCATACAATAAGTACTCATCTAATGCATAGTTAAAACTCAAATAAGAGATCTAACCAAAAAATTCAACTTAAAAACTCTGGTTTGCAAAAAGAATCAAATCGAACGAAGCAAGGAAAGTCAAACGGCGAAAGAAAACAACTTCGTTCTACTAATCTGGATCTAAGGCTATTTTTTACAGTAGCAAAAACTTGTTTAAGTTGGTTAAACGGATAGAGGGTTTCGATACGAAACTCCAGGCGCTTGAATCGCCTGATTCCGATAAACGAGCGAAAAGTTATACTAAAACGAAAATCGGATCAGGAATCGCGATCAGAAAAATCACGGATTTAATCCGAGAAAAAGAAAAACGACGAACGTTCGCTAGAACGAACGAACGCTCGCTATTTAAATAAATCGGAAAAACCGATCTATTTAAAAAAACGAATCTAAAAAAACCGACGGAAAAACCGAACGGTTTTTTGGAAAAAAAATAAAAAAACGGCGCGGATACCGAGGCGCACCTCGGGCGGCGGCGGGGCGGTGGCGGCGGCGGGTGCTGGCGGCGGCGGGGCGGCGCTGGCTAGGGTTCGAGGGGCGTGGGGTGAGGCTGGCTGGGCTCCCCCCGGCTTATAAAGCCTAGCGGGCCGGGAGTCCGGGTCGGACACGGCCCTTAGGTCGGTTCGTTTTTTTATAAATACGCGCAGAAGAAAATTAAAAAGAAATACTAAACGGACTCCAAAAATCCCGAAATAAATTTTCCCGGGCTTCTAAAATCAAGCTGCACAAGGTGAACATTTATTTGGGGCCTAAATGCAAATTTTGAAAAACACACATTTTTCCTAAATTCAAATAAAATAACGGAAAACTCCGAAATAAAATCTTATTTGATTTTATTATTAAATCCTGAATATTTCTTTATTTTGGGAAAGTCATTTTATTCCCTCTCTCATTATTTTTGTAATGGAAATAATTGATGATAAAATAAATAAAATCAAATGATCCTATTCTCATAATTTGAGAAAACTCAAATATGAAAATAATGAATTCCCCAATTCTCTCCGTGGGTCCTTGAGTTGGGTAGAAATTTCTAGGATCAACCAAAATGCAAAATAAAATATGTTATGCATAGATGATCTAATGTATAACATTCCAAATTGAAAATTTGGGATGTTCCATTATAAACCATAGAGAAGTTGGAATACAGTAGGTTTAACACCAATATAAATAAAGAATGAGTTCATTACAGTACCTTGAAGTGGTCTTTTGTTTTCTTTCGCTATCGGAGCTCACGAGATTTTCTACTTTAAGTTTTGTGTTGTGAAGTTTTCAAGTTTTGTGTAAAGATTTGATGGATTATGGAACAAGGAGTTGCAAGAGCCTAAGCTTGGGGATGCCCATGGCACCCCCCAGATAATCTAAGGACACCTAAAAGCCAAAGCTTGAGGATGCCCAGAAAGGCATCCCCTCTTTCGTCTACTTCTATCGGTAACTTTACTTGGAGCTATATTTTTATTCACCACATGATATGTGTTTTGCTTAGAGCATCTTGTATGATTTGAGTCTTTGCTTTTTAGTTTACCACAATCATCCTTGCTGTACACACCTTTTTAGAGAGCCAAATAATGTGTTAGAATACTCTATGTGCTTCGCTTATATCATTTGAGTTATATAGTTTTGCTCTAGTACTTCACTTATATCTTTTAGAGCACGGTGGTGGATTTGTTTTATAGAAACTATTGATCTCTCATGCTTCACTTATATTATTTTGAGAGTCTCAAATAGCATGGTAATTTGTTTAAATAATCCTAATATGCTTGGTATTCAAGAATAGTAAAAAAACTTTCTTACGAGTGTGTTGAATGCTATGAGAAGTTTGATGCTTGATAATTGTTTTGAGATATGAAGATGGTGATATTAAAGTTGTGCTAGTTGAGTAGTCGTGAATTTGAGAAATACTTGTGTTAAAGTTTTTGATTCCCGTAGCATGCACGTATGGTGAACCGTTATGTGATGAAGTCGGAGCATGATTTATTTTTTGATTGTCTTCCTTATGAGTGGCGGTTGGGGACAAGCGATGGTCTTTTCCTACCAATCTATCCCCCTAGGAGCACGTGCGTAATACTTTGCTTTGATAACTTGTAGATTTTTGCAATAAGTATATGAGTTGTTTATGACTAATGTTGAGTCCATGGATTATACGCACTTTTCTTCCTCCCACCATTGCTAGCATCTCTAATACCGCACACCTTTCGCCGGTATCATACACCCACCATATACCTTCCTCAAAACATCCAGCATACCTACCTATTATGGCATTTCCATAGCCATTCCGAGATATATTGCCACGCAACTATCCACCATTCCATTTATTATGACACACTCCATCATTGTCATATTGCTTAGCATGATCATGTAGTTAACATCGTATTTGTGGCAAAGCCACCATTCATAATTCTTTCATACATGTCACTCTTGATTCATTGCATATCCCAGTATACCGCCGGAGGCATTCATATAGTCATATTTTGTTCTAAGTATCGAGTTGTAATTGTTGAGTTGTAAGAAAATAAAAGTGTGATGATCATCATTATTAGAGCATTGTCCCAGTGAGGAAAGGATGATGGAGACTGTGATTCCCCCACAAGTCGGGATGAGACTCCAGAGCAAAAAAAGAAAGAGGCCATAAAAAAGAGAAAAGGCCCAAATAAAAAAATGAGAGAAAAATAGAGAAGGGACAATGTTACTATCCTTTACCATACTTGTGCTTCAAAGTAGCACCATGATATTCATGATAGAGAGTCTCTCATTTCGTCACTTTCATATACTAGTGGGAATTTTTCATTATAGAACTTAGCTTGTATATTCCAATGATGGGCTTCCTCAAAATACCCTAGGTCTTCATGATCAAGCAAGTTGGATGCACACCCACTTAGTTTCTTTTGTTGAGCTTTCATATACTTATAGCTCTAGTGCATCCGTTGCATGGCAATCCCTACTCACTCACATTGATATCTGTTGATGGGCATCTCCATAGCCCGTTGATACGCCTAGTTGATGTGAGACTATCTTCTCCCTTTTTTGTCTTCTCCACAACCACCATTCTATTCCACATATAGTGCTATATCCATGGCTCACGCTCATGTACTGCGTGAAGATTGAAAAAGTTTGAGAATGTCAAAAGTATGAAACAATTGCTTGGCTTGTCATCGGGGTTGTGCATGACTTAAATATTTTGTGTGGTGAAGATAGAGCATAGCCAGACTATATGATTTTGTAGGGATAACTTTCTTTGGCCATGTTATTTTGAGAAGACATGATTGCTTTGTTAGTATGCTTGAAGTATTATTATTTTTATGTCAATATTAAACTTTTATCTTGAATCTTTTGGATCTGAATATTCATACCACAATTAAGAAGAATTACATTAAAATTATGCCAAGTAGCACTTCACATCAAAAATTATCTTTTTTATCATTTACCTACTCGAGGACGAGCAGGAATTAAGCTTGGGGATGCTTGATACGTCTCCAACGTATCTATAATTTTTGATTGCTCCATGCTATATTATCTACTGTTTTGGACATTATTGGGCTTTATTATCCACTTTTATATTATTTTTGGGACTAACCTATTAACCGGAGGCCCAGCCCAAAATTGCTGTTTTTTTGCCTATTTTAGGGTTTCGAAGAAAAGGAATATCAAACGGAGTCCAAATGAAATGAAACCTTCGGGAACGTGATTTTCTCACCGAACATGATCCAGGAGACTTGGACCCTACGTCAAGCAATCAATAGGGAGGCCACGAGGTAGGGGGGCGCGCCTACCCCCCCCCCCCCAGGCGCGCCCTCCACCCTCGTGGGCCCCCTGTTGCTCCACCGATGTACTTCTTCCTCCTATATATACCTACGTGCCCCCAAACGACCAGATACGGAGCCAAAAACCTAATTCCACCGCCGCAACTTTCTGTATCCACGAGATCCCATCTTGGAGCCTGTTCCGGAGCTCCACCGGAGGGGGCATCCATCACGGAGGGGTTCTACATCAACACCATAGCCTCTCCGATGAAGTGTGAGTAGTTTACCTCAGACCTTCGGGTCCATAGTTATTAGCTAGATGGCTTCTTCTCTCTTTTTGGATCTCAATACAATGTTCCCCCCTCTCTTGTGGAGATCTATTCGATGTAGTCTTCTTTTTGCAATGTGTTTGTTGAGACCGATGAATTGTGGGTTTGTGATCAAGATTATCTATGAACAATATTTGAATCTTCTCTGAATTCTTTTATGTATGATTGGTTATCTTTGCAAGTCTCTTCGAATTATCAGTTTGGTTTGGCATACTAGATTGATCTTTCTTGCGATGGGAGAAGTGCTTAGCTTTGGGTTCAATCATGCGGTGTCCTTTCCCAGTGACAGTAGGGGCAGCAAGGCACGTATTGTATTGTTGCCATCAAGGATAACAAGATGGGTTTTTTTATCATATTGCATGAATCTATCCCTCTACATCATGTCATCTTGATTAAGGCGTTACTCTGTTTTCATGAACTTAATACTCTAGATGCATGCTGGATAGCGGTCGATGAGTGGAGTAATAGTAGTAGATGCAGGCAGGAGTCGGTCTACTTGTCTCGGATGTGATGCCTATATACATGATCATACCTATGCTCAATTTTGTCAATTTCTCAACAGTAATTCCTCCACCCACCGTAAAATACTTATGCTCTTGAGAGAAGCCACTAGTGAAACCTATGGCCCCCGGGTCTATCCACTACAAAAAAATACACTTCCGTGATGATACGTGTTTGTCACAGTAGGTCGCGTTTTCTGTCATGCATGTACATCCATGACGATTTTATGACAGAATCAAGATAGTCATACCTGTGTTGTCGTAGAAGTGTTACATGACATTACCAAAATTATCATCACGGAAGTGTCCACTTCCATGACGATAAATCGCGTGTCACAAAAGTGCTTTCGTCAAGGGTGACCGACACGTGGCATCTACCGTAACGGAACGTCGTTAAGCTATCGGGTCGGGTTTTGGATCCGATAAGCCGTTAACAGCGCCTACCAATGGGGATTTTCCATGTGTAAAATCATCATTGGCTGGAGGAGACACGTGTCAGGTCCGTGTTGGCACAGGTGTCACTCATCCAATGGGCGAGACGCGCCTATGATATGTTGACACGTGGACCGGCCCATCAAGTTTAAATGGGCCGGCCCAGCTGAAGGCCCACAAGATTTTGCGGACCAAAATGGGCCGGCCCAGCTAAAGCCCCATGAGATTTTGCGGACCATAATGGGCTGGCCCAGCTAAAGGCCCACAAGATTTTGCGGGCCATAATGGGCTGGCCCAGGTAAAGGCGCATAAGATTTTTGTGTGCCATAATGGGCCAGCCCAGGTAAAGGCCCACAAGATTCTTGTGGATCATAATGGGCCAGCCCAGCTAAAGGCCCATGAGATTTCGCCGATATTAATGGGCCAGCCCAGCTGTAGGCCCACAAGATTTTGAGGACCCTAGTAAGCCGGCCCATTAACTGGCTGCCATGTTTTGGGCCAAATGCTGGCCCATATTTGATCCGGTCCATTAATGGTCTGCCATGCTCCGGGCCTAATAGTGGCCCATATGAGATCCGACCCATTAAAAGCCTACCACGTTCTGGGCCAAATTACGGGCCAAATTAGGTCTGGCCCTTTAAGAGGCTTTGGGCTCAATTATGGCCCATATCAGATTCGACCCGTCAACTGGACACTATGCTTTTGGGCCCACTTGCTAAAGGCCCACTTAGTAATTCGACCTGATATTAGTTTTGGCCTGTTGAGGGCCCGTTTAACATTCCGGCCCTATATTAATTTCAGCCTGTTAAAAGCCCGTCATATAGTTGGGCCTAACTACGGCCCGGTTTACATACGACCTACTCGCAGCCGATATCTGATTGGGCCAAACAAGGACCGAGACAATTTTGGCCTGTTAAAAGCTCGTGATTTGATTCGCACAATCATGGGCCGGGGTTCATTTCGGGCTGCTGCCGGCCCGTGAGCTGTTCGGCACGTTTCAGGGCCAACCTACATCGTGATTGCATGACGGCCCGATTATGTACCGTAATTTTACGGTTTGGCCGGTTTACTGCGAAGACAGGAAATATATACAGTAAAATAACTACAGCATCATGAATAAGAAAAAACCTAGACTATACAATAAAGAAATTACGGCATATTACATCCACTGGGCATCAAAGTTCGCCACTATGATAATAAAGCACAAGCAGACAACAGATTACATACACTGGGCATCAAATATCGCCACCAGTGCAAATAAACACGCCAACAAAATAATATACAAAACCGACAGCACTTCAATAGAGTTCAAGAAAGGTTAGCCCTGTTGGGGAGCTGCAGCGCAAGCAGCTGAGCAAGATGATGAGACTGCGCTTGTTCAACACTTATATCTTCCTCACTCTGAAAAATAAACAAGCAGACAGATGACAGGTTTTGCACATAAAAGTATCAGTGCTGACAATTCATCACATTTCTTACTGACGAATAAAGTGACACAGTTTAAAATTGCATTAACACAAGTATCAGGTCAAGACATGGCAGGAAATGACATTGTGAAGGAGTTGGCAGCTTCACGACACCACTAGATTACAGATCAAGAACACACAAGTATCAATGGTTAGTGTGCTGTCAATTTATACCATTTCAGATTGGCAAATAAAGAGACGGTTTAAATAATAGTAGAATGATATGACCTTGTTCATAGTTAAGACATTGCAGAATATGACATTGTGATGTAGTGGGTAGGTTCACCATACCGCTGGATTACGGATGAAAAATAGAAGCATACATGCAGTGCAAAAGAAGATGACTTGCTCTGTATAGTTTAATTTACATGTTATGAAGAAGGAACTTGGTTGTACAACTGAAAACTTAAATTGAGAAAGGAAAAACTTTTGTTTATGAACTACATAATAAACTTTAAACAAGCAATTTGATACAAACACCAAAAATAAACAGCTGTTGCAGTCATGCCTAACCAAAGATATACAACAAAGTTTGAAGGCTTGAGATGGACAAACTTACATTATTGGTGAAGACAGGCTCTACAAAGGCCTTGTCCATGCTGATGGGGGTGGGGCAATTCAAGAAGTTTACCACAGAATCTTCTTCAAAAGCATTGCCTTTATTCTACATTTTGTTAAGAGTAAATATAGATGTGATAATATACGAAAAAATGGAGAATATTTAAGATAAGATGAAGAGTGATGCTACATAACCAAGTAGCTATAAATGTAAGTGCAGCGATACATGCAAAAGGTGCAGCCAAGAGCAATGCACAACTAAACTTCTTCAGTACCAACCTTATGGTAAGAGTAAATATAGATCTGATGTGTAGAAAATGGAGGGCAAAGGAAAATAAGTTGTAGAGTGATGGTACATGAACAACTACTTGTCATTATAAGTACACTGATAAAGGACAACATGTACTTACAAGAACAATGCAGAGCTAAAAAAACATTGGCATTGGATATATTCTACGCTAATGTAACCATTCATACAGATCAGATAATTTGGAGCGAACAACTGATAAGCAAGCTATCATGCATACTGCTGTCACATAATGAACCAGGTATGTATGCAAGTACAGTGATACAGGACAACAGGTACTAACAAGAGCAAAGCATCGGGTAGCATATTTGCGATATCCTGTCGTTCTTGTCAAACCGGAATTCTTCTTCGAGCAGATTTCCTGCAAAAAAGATTCGTAAGGCACATGCGGAAAAGTAGAAGTTCAAATTGTCATGTGATTTCATAGACAGTACCTCATCCTGGGAACGAGACCAGTGCATAACAAGGTTTTTCCATTCAATGTCTTCTAAATTTAGCACAGGAGACTTCACCGGAAATTCGTTTATAGACTTGCCATCAATGTGTGATTTCCTCATGTAACACCGATACTGCTGCAATGCTTCCTTGAAAAGCACAAGCAAGCTTTGCTCGTCATGACTATCCAGATTGACCCTCGCCTAGTTACAACAATGTAATGTAAATCACTAATGTGTTCAATCAGCAGAGAATAGGAAAATAATAACCATGAATAATAGCACTTACACGTAAGTTGGACAGGAAGATATGAAAATGGTGTTTGTCTTCACAATAATCTTCCCATGATGGGAATATATGCACGTAGTCCCTAACAACATTGAAAGCATTGTCTTTTAAACTGGGAATAAATGGAATGGGGTTCCAATCTGCAGGAATTGGCCGTCTCTGCAGTTGGGATAGGTCTTCGGCCGGTGGACTTGCTGTACTTTTTGCTGGAGTGGGATTTTTCTGTGGTACAGCTGGTGCTATGGCAAATGAAATCGGTATACCTTTTGATGGAGTGCAGGTCCTGTGTGGTGGGGCTAGTGGTGTGGCCAGTGAAGTATGGGTACAATCTGCTGGAGTCGGTCCTACGTTTTATGTCACTGGTTGTACAGCCAATATAAGTAGGGTGCTGTCTGATTTCTCTAGCACCACCATGTTTTTCAAGGACTTTGCTGGTGCTCCTTCAGGTTCGGCAATCACCCTCTTCCTTTTTGATGTCTGATGCACAAGAACAACATTTGAGTGAAAAACATGGTATGATGACAGATGGAATATGTATTTATAATGGATGGGCATGGCATCTCTACATATATGATGAGTAAACTAAGCATATGGTGGTGCAACAAAGTACAAGAAATGCAAGACAACATATGCAAGATACCCGCAATCAATAAAACATTGCCAAATTAGAACAGGCACCTTGATGGCTGAACAGGACAGGACATCTGCCTTTGACTCCTTGAGGTTAGAATAGTCATTAGGATCATATTCTGAACAAGAATCAACATGTAGGGAGCGTATGTGTTTCATTGCATCCAGAATGGCACTCAATGCCTTGGTGCCAATTTTGGAAGGCATTGCAGTGTTTATCTTCAAGAGTGGACTGCTGCTAGTGCGACACAAAGCTGCTACACAGATCATAGTGTAGATATAATGGGAAAACCTTAAGCATCAGAGTAAAATCAGCAAAGTGGAACTTGCTAGAATATATGTGCTAGTATTGCCGGTACGGCTAGAAAGGCTTCGGATACCAGCTCTCTTCAAGTGAAGGTGTGGTACTATTAATATTAGTGTAACTCTCAAAGCCGACACAGCTCCCCGCATTTCCTTGCTATTCTAATAGGATTCAAGTGGGCATGCCACTACAAATCCTATTCCTATGTTTACAAAATCCTACGAATCAAAGAGGCTCAAAGTGTCCATCACAACCGACCATATAGACCTCTACACTGCAAAGGTCCCTGCTCATCTTCAGTACAAGGAACATATTGTACTACTATCATACTTCCTATGTTCCAAAATATAAGTCTTGGTAGTGATTTCCACTATGGATCACATACAGATGTATCCAGATACATTTTAGAGTGTAGATTCACTCATTTTGCTCCATATATAGTCCATGGTGGAATCTATACAAAGACTTGTATTTAGGAACGGAGAGAGTACATATTGAAGAAGAACGGAAGAGGAACATGGTAAAGAAGAGCAAGCAGATTTTGGATAATAAAATGTTGGTTGCGCAGTGCCCACACATGATGAACCAGAGCGCATTAAGAATGGAACTCCCAGCTGTCTCTCGACCATTTCAGGCAGTTGGATGAAGATCCTACGTCTCCTAACCCTTCTTCTTCCATGTCTCTAATTCTTCCCATACAGAACACCGCACGGGCCGCCGGCCAGACCACCGGCCCCCACCGCCTGTGTTGCTCCACCACCCCACCCCCACCCCCGCCCCAACCCCCACCCGCGTCGAGTTTTCTTTGTTCGGCGAGGCCCCACAACCACCCGAGCCCCTTCGATCGCACCGGCGAACTCCGACGAGCTCTGAAAAATCGACTGACCCAATTTTGAAATTTAGTCTACTGTGATTTAACTAGTGTGGAATATAAAAGGGGAAAACTGTAAGCATTGGGAGTATAGTGTTGACATGCCATGGCAGATCTGAAGGTGCAAACCGGACAAAGGCAACTTCGCAACCAAGACAAGAAATCAGAGTAAAGCAGTGGCAATCTATTTTCTTGCTGCGATAAATAAGTTGAGTAGATACGAAAGAGTACCGCCTCTAGTGCGGCGCCGTGTACGCGTCTGCTGAGAATTTGACGGTGCTGCGGTAGCGATGGCTGTCGGCGGCGTGGAAGCAGATCTAGGAGGGTAGACGGTGGCGGCGGGGCGCGATGGACAAGACGGTCGTAGGAGCGGCGCTGGCAAGGTGGACAACGGTGGGGATGAAGCGAGAGGACGGGATGCAAGGATCCCGGTCCGAAGCCGTGGATGAGAGAGGTCGATCTCTTGTAATGGATGATAGCGTCGGGGTATCAGCTCCGCATGGTGGAGGAGGACGGCGGTGGATGGGGTGGCGGACGGCGGCGGACGGGGGAGGGTGGGGTGGAGAGGGTGTTTTGGCGCCCATAGAGTACGAATGGGGAAAAGGGAGGTAGAGAGGAAGGGGGAACCATGTATTCAGGGCGCGCTTGTCTCAAATGCGAGGAAATTTACAAACTTAGCCCCCATTTCAAATTTCTTCTACATCACAGCAACATTAGTCGGTTGGTGATAGGACGGTAATCTCACATACACCGAATATTTACCGACGAGAGTTTGTTTTTGGCGCCCACCGTGTATGAATATGAATCAGGGAGGGAGTCGATTTCAGCCGAGGACACACTGTGTCTTGGTGCCCACCGTGTATGAATCCGGGTGAGAGGCGATTACGTCACGTTTGGGTGAAATTACAAACCTACCCCTATCGAAACCTATAGAAATCTAGCAGATAGGCTTTGCGTGGCAGGGATAGGCAGTAGTGATTTCCATCTCGCAGATTTTGGTTTCGGGCGGTTACTACGACTTTCCCCACTTCGTTCAAATTTTGCGGAGTGCACGTTTACCGTGCCAACTCAATTCGAATCCCGTTTGTATTCTATTTTTTTGGGCGGGATCCATTTTCAATTGGAATTACATTCTATGTACATCATTTTTTATATATACTTTCAAAAGCACAACAAAGAATTCTGATCCTTTATATGTATAATATGATTTACAAATACAACGATCTCGAAATCTACTAAAATGTATGGATTAGTAATATCTACATATTAAATAACATATATGTGCGTGAATTCATATGAGTATGCATGTTTGACAGATCAATTTTGGTTCGAGTATGGATTACATGTATCATCATCTCGAATTCAAATATTTGAATCCCTTTTTTGTTCACTCCTTTCACGCCCATCTCTCTCACATGCATGCTCCTTTAGGTAGCTATCATTCTCTTTTCTCCAGCTCACCCGCACGCTCACTTCATGTTTCTCCTATCCTCGCAAACATGGTCTCTCGATGTCTCCCTTGAGAAGTGTCACACTCTCCCTATCATTATACATTACATGGTTTTCATTATCTCTCACGTCTCTACTGTTCTCTGGTATCACTCGGTACCTAAGCTTCCTTTTTCACCGCCACACACACAGTCTCCACTCGTCTTTCACTTTGTCTTTCTCTCTATGGGATTCTCTCACACACCCTATATGTCCCTACATATGAATCATACCACTAAAATTACTCTCTCTCTCTCCTGTAGACACAACATTTGTTGCGGTCTCCTTTTCGTCTCCATCCTAGACTGACATTATTCATTTGTTTACCGATCAGACAACCCCGACTACCGTCTCCTCTCTCTCTCTCTCTCACATAGACACACACACACAACTCCTGCTTCCACTCCCCTTCCCGACTACCGTCTCTCTCACACACAAAAACTCTCGCTTTCGCACCTCGACTCATATTTCTCTCACAAACATTTATCGACTAGCTAGCCTCTAGATAGGTTTATACACCCGCACACTCGTGCTTCCACCATCGCATACATGTCTCTCTCCCGCTCCTTGTATCTTTGTAGATTTTTCTTCCCTTCTTGAGACACGCCCTCTCGATCGTGCACACACACACTATCGCCTCATTTTAAGATGATACCTATCACACACACACTCCTTGTGTCTTTTTCACACATGCACTCCGTCCTCCTCCACTCTCCCTCTCTCTCACACACACATGGGCTTTTTGCAACAACAACTAGCAAGATGCCCATGCATTGCACGGAACATCAAGATGCATTTGTATAAGTAGTTTATCTTGTGCGGGAAAAGGATGAACGAGGGAAGGCCTTATTTGCAAATGTGGAGAGGGGTGTGGGTATCTTTTTGAAAAATTGCCATAGTTTCCTTCCTATCCGTCAGATATAGATCGGATGGCCTATATTGCAGGATGGCAGGCACACGATCATCACCGACAATGCTTTTTATAAGAGTAGGGATAAAAACAGAGTTGGTGATGATGGTGGGCCTGCCATCCTGCAATGTAGGTCATCCGATTTATATTTGACGGATAGGAAGGAAAATATGGCAATTTACTCGCACTATTCACCACATTTGCAGATAAGGCCTTCCCTCGTTCATCCTTTTCTCCCACAAGATCTTGATGTTCCGTGCAACGCACGGGCATCTTGCTAGTAAGAGTAGAAATTAGACATATACCACTTCTTGAATCTTGAAACCAACAACATTCCTCCCTTATCTCATCAAAACCGCCAAAGGAATATATTTTGAGTGAAACATAACATATTTTTAGTGATATACGTATTTCAAAACTAGACCTTTTTTCTATCAAATCGGTGAATATGTATTAATCTACTTTGATCGTGTGGCAACGCATTGGCACATTGCTAGTAGTTATTATAATTTTTTGGACACCAGACAAACGGTGGAGTACATATACGATGAGAAGAGGCGCACGCACGCAGTCGGCCTCTCGCTGTCTCGCAAATATGAGTGTTACATAAAGGCGACGTTAACAAATAAACCCTAAAATCTTAGGTGCACGATTGCTACATTCGCGGGTACCGGGTACGTGGTGGAGCACCTTTGTATGAATAGTCAGCTCGCGTGATAATTTGATCCGTAGGAGTTGATGGTCGGGACCACAGGTGAACGACTTGGAGCGCGGTGGCTCGCCAGTTGCCACAGATCGAGTAGCCACGTTTAAAATATCATTTTTTAGCGGGGTTAATTTAATCCGCATGCATGACTCTCCTTCCCCCATGCTCGTCCAATCCATTGTGACCAGCAATATTCCCACCCCTTCGCTCCCCCGTAATTCACTCCAAGAAATATGCCCACGTAGCTGTTACTTAACTGCAGGTGCATTGGGTCACTAACATATGGGCCCAACAGGGGTTTGGCCCATATGTCAGTGACGCAACTGGACCTGTAGTTAAGT
Source organism: Triticum urartu (assembly GCF_003073215.2). Lineage (NCBI taxonomy): Eukaryota > Viridiplantae > Streptophyta > Magnoliopsida > Poales > Poaceae > Triticum > Triticum urartu. The sequence continues at coordinate 493,160,358 of NC_053027.1, read as the reverse complement.
CAGTGCAGCTCAGTCCATATCTTATGTAGGTGTGCCATTGCTCGCTATAAATACTGCGCCTCCCACGACATCGCTATCTCCTCCCCCTCACGTTCACGTTCATCGCTATCTCCTCCCCCTCCCTCTCACGTCAACCACCATGGCATCGCCCCTCCCAAGCCCTAGGAGCCCCTCGCTGCACCGCGCGGATGGTCACGCGTCGCCGTTCCGTTCCTCGCCGCCACTAGTCGAGGAGGACGCGTCAGTGTTCCGCTCCTCGCCGCTACGCGACGCGTCGCCGTTCCGTTCCTCGCCGCCACTAGTCGAGGAGGACGCGTCGGCATTCCGCTCATCACTGCGACGCGATGCGTCATCGTTCCGTTCCTTGCCGCTACTAGTCGAGGAGGACGCGTCGGCGTTCCGCTCCTCACCGCGACGCGTCGAGGTGGACGCGTCGGCGTTCCCAATCTCGCCAGCACGCGCGCCGGTGGACGCGCCGGTTCCCCGCTACGAGGAGAACGACGCACCGCCCGCCGAGCCCCCCAGCCTTGAGGAGCTTTGGAAAGAAATGGATGTCGCCTTGTGGGAGGGTTTGCTTCCAGCAGAGCGCGCCAAAAAAGAGGTGGAGAAGAAGGCCGAGGAAGAGAAGCGCACCGCGGAACAAGCTGCCTGGGAGGCCTATGTCGCGTCTGAGAGAGTCAGGCAATTGGCTCTTTGGCAGAAGGCTCGTGCGAGGGCTGTGAGGGTGGCGGAGGACGCCCATGCTGACGCCCTGAGTGCAGTCGGGCCCAAGCGCCTCATCTACGCTTGGCAGTACGTGGACCAGGTGCACGCTTCCAGCGAGGAGGAGTACCTGTTGGCGCCGGATCACCACACCGGTGAGATCGCGCTCGCCTGCTGGCAAGCTGCCAATCAGTACCTCGTGAGTTCTGAGGCTGAGGAAGAGGCGTTGTGTCGGCGCGCTGGGAAACGACCGCGCACCAGGGCACTTGTGGCGCGCCGCAAGCTCTCCTGCAAGCGTCGTGGCTTTTAGGAGGAGTATAATTTTTGTTTCGTAAGGCGATCTCATTTGTTTTGGGACGCAAATGATAAATCCCGAAAGTTCAGGAATTTTTAGCATCCTTAATTAAGTATGTAAAAGGGAAAGTTTGGAAACCTTGTGTATTCGTACGCATTTTGCAAGTACATGCATATAGCACAAACTTTACTATATACTCGCACTACACGTCTCTCTCGATATATGTTTGCAGACTGTGCTACTCCCTCCGTCCAGGTCAATAAGTCATCTTTGGTTGTGCACCGTGACCAAGAAGGTACACCTAGACGGAGGGAGTACTACTATTGCATGTCCCCTTTTATAAGGCCCCGCGTTGGAAAGGTGCATGCATGCAACCATTTCATTGGTTGTATTGAAAGCTATTGTTGTTGGTGCCATGGCTGAAAAGTTAATACACTTCATGTGTTCTTTTTCATTGGTTGCATGCATGTGAGAGAGTGCATGGGGAGTGGAATGGAAGAATTAGTCTGAGCAAATTACTATGTGTCTTGGTCTAAGAGAAGTTGTCTTTAGGCCTAATAAACCCGGACGGAGGGAGTACGTGCAAATGCACAATTTAACATTACGATGCGGTTTTTGTAAAAGTAGAAAAACAGCACTAGTCAAGCATGTGAAATGATTCAATGCAAAACAAATGCAAAAATGCTCGTTTGATTGTTTACTTTTAGCTTCCTTCTCTGTGGTTATTTCTTTGTCATACTTTGTACGGAGTATCTCACTGGTTGGAAAGGAATGCAAATTCCCGAACCGCTTCCTACACCCTGTATCGAATTTTTTGCCTAAAAAGTTGTGTCGTGCAATTGGAATTTCAACTTGAGTACTACTACTAGTAGGAGTACCAGGGGCCAGTTCTTTTAGGCTTCTAGATTAGTAATCCCATAACTACTACCTTCGTCCTGGTTTATTGGTCCCCATTGTAATCTGTGTCAAATTTTGATCATAAATTTAACTAATGAAATGTTAGTGCATGTCACATGCACTACTCCATCCGTCTAGGTTAGTAAGTCATCTTAGGCTATGCACCGTGACCAAGGAGGAGGAGAAAACGAGAAACATTAATGTTTTATTTGCTAATTAATAGTATTGCATGCAATGAACTAACCACTGCATGTCGTGTTTGATATCTCAAGTCATTAAAAGCATGCACACTCTTTATGTCTTATTGGTTGATATGTCAAGAAAGAAGAAACGAGGTAGAAGTTAATGCACCGCGCCAAAGTGTTTTGGGATTATTTGGTTTTCCTAAGATGACTTACACACCTAGACGGAGGGATTACAATGGTGAGGAATAAATCAGTTAAATCTTTGGTCAAAATTTAGCACAAATTTCAATGGTGAGGAATAAATAAGTTAAATCTTTGGTCAAAATTTAGCACAAATTTCAATGGTGAGGAATAGACCAGGACGGAGTAGTAGTTTAGAAGCCCAAATAAATGAGTAGTACTCTCCACTGTGACTGGTCTTGTGGGAAAAGCTGGGGAAGCCGCCAAAAGAACTGGCCCTAGGAGTAGTATCTAGGGATCGAGTGTGCGAGATGAACCAAAGAAAGTAAATGCAGAGAGATGAAATGAAAAAAAGACGGAGGGATGTGATGGTTGCTTGTCCGTTTATTTTACCTGGCCACTTATTACTGGGAGTGGTTGAGTTTTGTGATATGACGGCTTTACTACCGCGCCACGAGCGGGGTGAGAGGTGAGACTCCCGTGCAGCGCCGCCCTCTACACTTGTACTACATCGGTCATGGTTTATTAGTCCCCCAATGAATTTGACTGGATATTTAATTGACAAAATGTTAGTGCATGTCAACAAAAACTATATCGTTGGATTTGTATTTGAACATAGTTTTGAATGATATAATTTTAGGTGACATGCATCAGCATTTATCGTACTATATATAATGTTAGTTCAATTTTTGGTCGTACTAATCTATAGTAGTAAGGTGCCCAAAAATTGCATCCAAAACTTGTGAAGAAATAACACTTATTGTGCTTTGCAAGAAATTATCTTTAAGAATTAGTTTTTGAGTATCGATTTTTATACATGTTGGCTACAGATGACATGGCACTTTCTTATAGTCAACAGTTGGCTATACTATTAAGTAATATTAACCATGCCCTTATACACCTAGATGGAGGGATTAAATCAGGATGACTTGCAAGCGGGCAGAGGAGATGTAAGAAATGGTTCATCGTAAGTCTTTCACCAGTACTGTAGTAAAAATTCATACATGGAAGATTCTAGACTAAACCATAAACAGATACACTTTTATTCATTCGCGATACTCCAATAGAGCAAGATCCTACATGGAAGTCTCCACATGCTTAGACAGCGGATTACATTGAGCGAAGACTAATGATCAACATTTAACTTGATAATGCGTATGTCCAGGTGAACCTCCTTGGAGTCCCCGTGCACCGCGTCGGCGGATAAAGGATGCCATGGGTTTTCCAAGTCCACATTGGCGGGATAGTCCCAGCTCCCCAGAGTCCAAGTCCGTTCGATGAGGCCGGTGTCGCCGCCCACGTGACCCGGAGGGGTAGTAACACTAACCACACACTCGTACATCGGCCTCGTGTCAGTGTCAGCGTCAGCGGCGTCGCCCCTGACGCACATTACAGAGACGGGGCGGCGGCCTGCGCGGGCCTCGCCGGTGCCCATGATCAAGAGGAAGACAATGTCGTCCTCCTCCGAGACTAGCAGGCGGCGGTTGATAACCCACAAGTATAGGGGATCACAAGAGCTTTTGAGGGTAGAGTATTCAACCCAAATTTATTGATTCGACACAAGGGGAGCCAAAGAATATTCTCAAGTATTAGCAGCTGAGTTGTCAATTCAACCACACCTGGAAACTTACTATCTGCAGCAAAGTGTTTAGTAGCAAAGTAATATGATAGTGGTGGTACCAGCAACAAAAGTAAAGACAACAAAAGTAATGTTTTTGGTATTTTTTAGTGATTGTAACAGTAGCAGCGGGAAAGTAAATAAGCGTAAACCAGTATATGGAAAACTCGTAGGCACCGGAGCAGTGATGGATAATTATGCCGGATGCGGTTCATCATGTAATAGTCATAACATAGGGTGACATAGAACTAGCTCCAATTCATCAATGTAATGTAGGCATGTATTCCGTATATAATCATACGTGCTTATGGAAAAGAACTTGCATGACATCTTTTGTCCTACCCTCCCGTGGCAGCGGGGTCCTATCAGAAATTAAGGGATATTAAGGCCTCCTTTTAATAGAGAACCGGAACAAAGCATTAGCACATAGTGAATACATGAACTCCTCAAACTATGGTCATCACCGGGAGTGGTCCCGATTATTGTCACTTCGGGGTTGCCGGATCATAACACATAGTAGGTGACTAGAGAATTGCAAGATAGGATCAAGAACTCACATATATTCATGAAAACATAATAGGTTCAGATCTGAAATCATGGCACTCGGGACCTAGTGACAAGCATTATGCATAGAGAAGTCATAGCAACATCAATCTCAGAACATAATGGATAGTAGGGATCAAACCCTAACAAAACTAACTCGATTACATGATAAATCTCATCCAAGCCATCACCGTCCAGCAAGCCTACGATAGAATTACTCACGCACGGCGGTGAGCATCATGAAATTGGTGATGGAGGATGGTTGATGATGACGACGGCGACGAATCCCCCTCTCCGGAGCCCCGAACGGACTCCAGATCAGCCCTCCCGAGAGGTTTTAGGGCTTGGCGGCAGCTCCATATCGTAAAACGCGATGATTTCTTCTCTCTGATTTTTTTTCTCTCCGAAAGCAAATATATAGAGTTGGAGTTGGCGTCGGAGGGCATCCAGGGGGCCCACGAGGTAGGGGGCGTGCCCTAGGGGGGGCGCCCCCATCCTCGTGGACAGGGTGTGGGCCCCCTGGTCTTCATCTTTGGTGAGGATTTTTTATTATTTTTTCTAAGATGTTCCGTGGAGTTTCAGGTCATTCTGAGAATATTTGTTTTCTGCACATAAAACAACACCATGGCAATTCTGCTGAAAACAGCGTCAATCCGTGTTAGTTCCATTCAAATCATACAAGTTAGAGTCCAAAACAAGGGCAAAAGTGTTTGGAAAAGTAGATACGATGGAGACGTATCAACTCCCCCAAGCTTAAACCCTTGCTTGTCCTCAAGCAATTCAGTTGACAAACTGAAAGAAAGAAAACTTTTACAAACTCTGTTTGCTCTTGTTGTTGTAACTATTTCAAGCCAGCATTCAAGTTTTCAGCATAGATCATAACTAACCACATTTGCAATAATTCTCAGGTCTCATAATTACTCATATCAATAACATAATCAACTAGCAAGCCATAATAATAAATCTCAGATGACAACACTTTCTCAAAACAATCATAATATGATATAACAAGATGGTATCTCGCTAGCCCTTTCTGAGACTGCAAAACATAAATACAGAGCACCTTTAAAGATCAAGGACTGACTAGACATTGTAATTCAGGATAAAAGAGATCCAATCATAGTCACACCCAACATAGATTAATAGTGATGAATGCAAATGACAGTTGTGCTCTCCAGCTAGTGCTTTTTAATAAGAGGGTGATGAGTCAACATAAAATTAAATGGATAGGCCCTTCGCAGAGGGAAGCAGGGATTTGTAGAGGTGCCAGAGCTCGGTTTTGAAATAGAGATAAATTGTATTTTGAGTGGTATACTTTCATTGTCAACGTAACAACTAAGAGATGGCGATATCTTCCGTGCTAAACACATTATAGGCGGTTCCCAAACAGAATGGTAAAGTTTATACTCCCCCTCCACCAACAAGCATCAATCCATGGCTTGCTCGAAACAACGAGTGCCTCCAACATACATTAGGTCCCAGGGTGAGTTTTGTTTGCAACTAATTTTGATTTAGTTTGCATAAAGCATGGGACTAGGCATCCCGGTGACCTGCCATTTTCTCATGAGTGAGGAGCGGAGTCCACTCCTCTTGAGAATAACCCACCTAACACGGAATATAAGGACAGCCTTGGTTGATACATGAGCTATTCGAGCATACAAAACAGAATGTTTATTTGAAGGTTTAGAGTTTGGCACATACAAATTTACTTGGAACGGGAGGTAGATACGGCATATAGGAAGGTATGGTGGACTCATCTAGAATAACTTTGGGGTATAAGGGATTGGATGCACAAGCAGTATTCCCGCTTAGTACAAGTGAAGGCTAGCAAAAGACTGGGAAGCGACCAACTAGAGAGCGACAACAGCCATGTACATGCATTAAAATTAATAAACATTGGATGCAAGCATGAGTAGGATATAATCCACCATGAACATAAATATTGTGAAGGCTATGTTGATTTGTTTCAACTACATGCGTGAACATGTGCCAAGTCAAGTCACTTAAGTCGTTCAAAGGAGGATACCACCCCATCATACCACATCATAATCATCGCAATAGCATGTTGGCACACAAGGTAAATCATTATAACTCATAGCTAATCAAGCATGGCACAAGCAACTATGATCTCTAATTGTCATTGCAAACTGTTTATTCATAATAAGCTGAATCAAGAACGGGGGACTCATCATATTTACAAAAACAAAAGAGGTCGAGTTCATACCAGCTTTTCTCATCTCAGTCAGTCCATCATATATCATCATAATTGCCTTTCACTTGCACGACCGAACGGTGTGAATAATAATAAGAGTGTACGTGCATTGGACTAAGCTGGAATCTGTGAGCATTCAATAAACAGGAGAAGACAAGGCAATATGGGCTCTTGGTTAAATCAACAATAATGCATATAAGAGCCACTTCAACAATTTAATTATGGTCTTCTCCTACTGACCCCCAAAGAAAAGAAAAGAAATAAAACTATTTACACGGGAAAGCTCCCAACAAGCAAAAGAAGAACGGGAAATATTTTTGGGTTTTCTTTTTAATTATTACTACTATAGCAGAAAAATAAACTACTACTAATTTTTTTGGTTTTTCTTAAGGTTTAGCAAACACACAAGAAGAAAGCAGGAAAAAGAAAATAAACTAGCATGGATATTACAGTGAAAAAGTATGAGCACCGACATCGAGCAATGAGTGTGTGAACATAAATGTAATGTCGGTGAGAAATACGTACTCCCCCAAGCTTAGGCTTTTGTCCTAAGTTGGTCTATGGCCACGGCTGGCCTGGCTGATATCCATAATAATAGTTGTTGGGGTCGTACTGTCATGAAGAATAGTTGGGATCATATTGATGTGCGGCGGTTATCGCCTGCTGAGCTGCAGCGTGGAGTCAAGCTGCCTCCGCTCTCCTCTCGTACTCTTCTGCCTCCTCTCTGGTAATAACATATCTTCTTTTTGTCTATGAATCAAAGAAGGCAGGAGCAGGGAGAGTAATACGGAAAACACGTCGTTTATCAAAAATTGAACGATATAAGAGAGGTGATTCAGGCCTCTCGACAAACTGGTGCGAAGCCATAGAGTCATAATCTAAATATGCAGGAGGCAACTCCGTATCACCCTCACAAATGTCTATCTCAAGAAAATGAGCTAAGCGGGTTGCATAAATTCCTCCAAAGAAATCTCCATTATGTCTATTATGATGCAACCTATGAGCTACAATCGCTCCCATATGATAAGATTGGTCTCCTAACACAGCACTCCTAAGAATGCTAAGATCAGGGACACACAAGTAACATGCTTCATCCTTAGCATTTATGCATCTTGCGATGAAGAGAGCAAAATAATGTATAGCAGGAAAGTGAATGCTCCCTATGGTAGCCTGCGTTATATCTCTAGATTCCCCCACAGTTATACTAGCAAGAAAGTTTCTAAATTCAGATTTAGGGGGATCCCTAACACTACCCCATGATGGAAGTTTGCAAGCATAAGTGAAATCCTCTAAGTCCATGGTATAAGATTTGTCATAGAGATCAAACATGACTGAAGGAGAATTACGCGAAGATGAATACTCAAACCTCCTCACAAATGAACTTGTGAGATCATGATACTGGGGGCATCTGTTAGCCTCAAAATCCACAAGACTGGCATTGCGCAAATATGCTTTGAATTCTTCTTTAATTCCCGCACGGTCCATAAAATTTTCCGACGGCCATTCTCAAGGCCGTAACGGAGCGTCTCTTGGTGGGTCCTCGTCGGCATCGCGCATAGCAATCCTGGGTCCTTGCTTCTTAGAGGAACCACCTTGGAACATCTTCCAAAAGCATAATGTTTTTCTCTGAAAAATTCTGAATTTTTTTAGTAACTTCAAACAAAAGTGAACCAACTTCAATAAAACTGATAGCAACTACTCCTACAAGTGCCTAGAGCCTAAATCAAGCATTAGAACTACTTGGAACCATATAAATTTGACATGCAAGCTCAAGAACATGGTCACCTATGCAGCACAATTTTGCAAAGAATAAAGCACTAGAACAAAAACTAATTGGACCAATGGAGGAGTCACATACCAAGGAACGATGTCCCCAAGCAGTTTTGCGAGAGGCGCTTTGAGCAAGGAGATCGAAAATCATGGCAAAAGTGGCTGGAACTCGTGCTTGAGTTGGTTTTTCGGGTTTGTGTGAGACAGAGGAAGAAGATGGGTGCTGGGATAAGTGGAGGAGGGCCACCGTGGGCCCACGAGGCAGGGGGGTGCGCCCACCACCCTCGTGGCCAGGTGGCAGCTCCTCCCACGGTAATTTTTGCAGAGTAAATCCTCAAATATTCCCGAAAAAATCATATTAAATTGGCATGGCATTCTGAGGACTTTTATTTTCGGGATATTTTTATATTGCACGGATAAGTCAGGAAACAGACAGAAAAAATACTATTTTTACTTTATTTCTACTAATTAACAGAAAATAAAGAGAATGTACAGAAGTTTGTGCTTCTAGTTTCATCCATCTCATGCTCATCAAAAAGAATCCACTAACAAGGTTGATCAAGTCTTGTTAACAAACTCATTCCGATAATCATGAAACCGGAGAAATTTCGAATAACACTAAGTTACCTCAACGGGGATATGAACATCCCCAATAATAAGTATATCATATTTCTTTTTGACAGTAGGAAGAGGAAATTCAAAACCTCCAATTATAATCGATGGAATTTTTCCAATGGAGTTGATACTATGAACTTGAGGTTGTTTCCTCGGAAAGTGTACCGTATGCTCATTACCATTAACATGAAAAGTGACATTGCCTTTGTTGCAATCAATAACAGCCCCTGCAGTATTAAGAAAAGGTCTTCCAAGAATAATAGACATACTATCATCCTCGGGAATATCAAGTATAACAAAGTCCGTTAAAATAGTAACGTTTGCAACCACAACAGGCACATCCTCACAGATACCGACAGGTATAGCAGTTGATTTATCAGCCATTTGCAAAGATATTTCAGTAGGTGTCAACTTATTCAAGTCAAGTCTACGATATAAAGAGAGAGGCATAACACTAACACCGGCTCCAAGATCACATAAAGCAGTTTTAATATAATTTCTTTTAATGGAGCAAGGTATAGTAGGTACTCCGGTATCTCCAAGTTTCTTTGGTATCCCCCCTTAAAAGTATAATTAGCAAGCATGGTGGAAATCTCAGCTTCCAGTATCTTTCTTTTATTAGTAATGATATCCTTCATATATTTAGCATAAGGATTTGTTTTGAGCACATCAGTTAATCGCATACGCAAAAAGATAGGCCTAATCATTTCAGCAAAGCGCTCAAAATCCTCATCATCCTTTTTCTTGGATGGTTTTGGAGGAAAAGGCATGGGTTTCTGAACCCAAGGTTCCCTTTCTTTACCATGTTTCCTAGCAACAAAGTCTCTTTTATCATAACGTTGATTCTTTGATTGTGGGTTATCAAGATCAATAGCAGGTTCAATTTCTACATCATTGTCATTACTAGGTTGAGCATCATCATGAACATCATCATTAATATTTTCACTAGGTTCATGTTCATTACCAGATTGTGTTTCAGCATTAGACATAGAGATATCATTTGGATTATCAGGTGGTTCAGCAATAGGTTCACTAGAAGTTTGCACAGTTCTATCATTTTTATTCTTCTTCTTTTTAGAAGAACTAGGAACATCAATATTATTTCTTTGAGAATCTTGCTCGATTCTCTTAGGGTGGCCTTTAGGATACAAAGGTTCCTGAGTCATTCTACAAGTTCTAGTAGCCACTCTAACAGCATAATCATTTTTCTTACTATTCATTTCATCAAGCACTTCTTTTTTAGCCTTAAGTACTTGTTCTACTTGAGTGGTAACCATAGAAGCATGTTTGCTAACAAGTTTAAGTTCACCTTTAATATTAGCCATACAATCACCCACGCGTCTAATCATATAAGCATTTTCTTTTAATTGTCTACCAAAATAAGCATTGAAGTCGTCTTGCTTAAACATAAAGTTATCAAACTCATCCAAGCACTGACTAGCAATTTTAGTAGGAGGGACTTCGGCTTTGTCTTATCTATAGAGAGAATTTACCTTTACTACCTGTGTCGGGATATTGGGATCAGGAGGTTCTTCAATAAATAAAGAATTGAGATCATATGTTTCTCCAACAGGTGGTATATTAAGACCATGTATTTCTTCAATAGGAGGTAAATTCTTAACATCTTCAGCTTTAATACCTTTTTCTTTCATAGATTTCTTTGCCTCTTGCATATCTTCGGGACTGAGAAATAGAACACCTCTCTTCTTCGGAGTTGGTTTAGGAATAGGCTCAGTAATTGGAGCAGGAGTTGGCTCAGGAGCTGGCTCAGGAGGTGCCCAATTATTTTCATTTGTCAACATATTATTCAATAGAATTTCAGCTTCATCCGGTGTTCTTTCCCTGAAAAGAGAACTAGCACAACTATCCAGGTAATCTCTGGAAGCATCGGTTAGTCCATTATAAAAGATATCAAGTATTTCAGGTTTCTTAAGAGGATGATCAGGCAAAGCATTAAGTAACTTGAGAAGCCTCCCCAAGCTTGTGGGAGACTCTCTTCATTAATTTGCATGAAGTTGTATATTTCCCTCAAAGCAGCTTGTTTCTTATGAGCAAGGAAATATTTAGCAGAGAAATAATAAATCATATCCTGGGGACTACGCACACAACCAGGATCAAGAGAATTAAACCATATCTTAGCATCACCCTTTAATGAGAACGGAAATATTTTGAGTATATAAAAGTAACGCGATCTCTCATCATTAGTAAATAGGGCGGCCATATCATTTAACTTAGTAAGATGTGCCACAACAGTTTCGAATTCATAGCCATAAAACGGATCAGATTCAACCAAAGTAATTATATCAGGATCAACAGAGAATTCATAATCCTTATCAGGAACACATATAGGTGAAGTAGCAAAAGCAGGGTCGGGTTTCATTTTATCTCTAAGTGATTCTTTGTTCCATTTAACTAATAACCTCTTAAGCTCATATCTATCCTTGCAAGCTAAAATAGCGGCAGAAGATTCCATATCAAAAAGATAGCCCTCAGGAATAACAGGCATATTTTCATCATCACTATCATTATCGTATTCAGATTCAATAATTTCTTTTTCTCTAGCCCTAGCAATTTGTTCATCAAGAAATTAACAAAGGGGCACAGTAGTATCAGCCATAGAAGCAGTTTCATCATAAGTATCATGAATAGCAGAAGTGGCATCATCAATAACATGCGACATATCAGAACGAATAGCAGAAGTAGGTGTAGGTGTCGCTAGCTTACTCATAATAGAAGGAGAATCAAGTGCAGAGCTAGATGGCGGTTCCTTACCTCCCCTCGTAGTTGAGGGATAGATCTTGGTTTTTGGATCTCTCAAGTTCTTCATAGTGTCCAACAGATATAAATCCCAAGTGACTCAAAGAATAGAGCTATGCTCCCCGGCAACGGCGCCAGAAATTAGTCTTGATAACCCACAAGTATAGGGGATCGCAATAGCTTTCGAGGGTAGAGTATTCAACCCAAATTTATTGATTCGACACAAGGGGAGCCAAAGAATATTCTCAAGTATTAGCAGCTGAGTTGTCAATTCAACCACACATGGAAACTTAGTATCTGCAGCAAAGTGTTTAGTAGCGAAGTAATATGATAGTGGTGGTAGCAGCAACAAAAGTAAAGACAGCAAAAGTAATGTTTTTGGTATTTTGTATTGATTGTAATTGTAGCAGCGGGAAAGTAAATAAGTGTAAACCAGTATATGGAAAACTCGTAGGCACCGGATCAGTGATGGATAATTATGCTAGATGCGGTTCATCATGTAACAGTCATAACATAGGGTGACACAGAACTAGCTCCAATTCATCAATGTAATGTAGGCATGTATTCCGTATATAGTAATTCATGCTTATGGAAAAGAACTTGCATGAAATCTTTTGTCCTACCCTCCCGTGGCAGCGGGGTCCTATCGGAAACTAAGGGATATTAAGGCCTCCTTTTAATAGAGAACCGGAACAAAGCATTAGCACATAGTGAATACATGAACTCCTCAAACTATGGTGATCACCGGGAGTGGTCCCGATTATTGTCACTTCGGGGTTGCCGGATCATAACACATAGTAGGTGACTATAGACTTGCAAGATAGGATCAAGAACTCACATATATTCATGAAAACATAATAGGTTCAGATCTGAAATCATGGCACTCGGGCCCTAGTGACAAGCATTAAGCATAGCAAAGTCATAGCAACATCAATCTCATAACATAATGGATACTAGTGATCAAACCCTAACAAAACTAACTCGATTACATGATAAATATCATCCAACCCATCACCGTCCAGCAAGCCTACGATGGAATTACTCACGCACGGCGGTGAGCATCATGAAATTGGTGATGGAGGATAGTTGATGATGACGACGGCGACGAATACCCCTCTCCGGAGCCTCGAATGGACTCCAGGTCAGCCCTCCCGAGAGGTTTTAGGGCTTGGCGGCGGCTCCGTATCGTAAAACGCGATGATTTCTTCTCTTTGATTTTTTCTCTCCGAAAGAAAATATGTAGAGTTGGAGTTGGCGTCAGAGGGCATCCAGGGGGTCCACGAGGTAGGGGGCGCGCCCTAGGGGGGGCGCCCCCACCCTCGTGGACAGGGTGTGGGCCCCCTGATCTTCATCTTTGGCGAGGATTTTTTATTATTTTTTCTAAGATGTTCCGTGGAGTTTCAGGTCATTCCGAGAATATTCGTTTTATGCACATAAAACAACACCATGGCAATTCTGCCTAAAACGGCGTCAGTCCGGGTTAGTTCCATTCAAATCATACAAGTTAGAGTCGAAAACAAGGGCAAAAGTGTTTGGAAAAGTAGATACGATGGAGACGTATCAACAGTGATCCTCCAGCGACTCATGGTGAACGGGTAGCACGTCTTATACTTGATGTTCTTCGCCAAGGGCCAGCAGTGACCGCTGCACGCATCCGTGAGGTGATGCACCATGTCCGCCGGCGAGCCACAAAACGACATCGAGCACTCATAGGAGTGGACGAAGGGCTCCTTGGAGGCATCGACCAGGCCATCCATGAAACGGGAGTGGCTGTAGGGTACGTTGCGCCAGTTGAATATATGAGAAAGTTACTACGAGATTTAATACGAATAAGCACAAAAGAAATCATGCATTCTACCACATTTTTGAACAGGAAGGACAGAAACACATACGGTGCAATGGGAGCAGCACCATTGGCGTTGAGGTTGTCGCCCATGTCCAAACACCACGTAGACACGTTCTTTGAGCACGGTTCATAGTCGTTCCATGCTCGGGCATTGAAGTTTGTAATTATTTTAGATTAGAATATACTACTCCTCCGGTGCTAGTAGTAGAGCAGAGTCCTACTCTACTACTCTACTCAAGCAAGTTAGGGCATAGCACTGTAGGGAGTACCAGTACTGTGATCACTCAAGCAAGTTGTCTGGCATCGACATGACCCTATGCTGCTGGTATGTGTCTCGTAAGTCAAGCGGCGTGCTGTAGTCATCATCACCTGTCCACTTCCCGCAGCACATATTCGCTTCTCCATCTTTGTCCGCACATAATCTCGTCCAATCTTCCATCCCAGCTAAGGCGCCTCCCCCCCCTCGTCCGAAACCCAAGCACTAACAATGGCATAATCGAGCAGCGTCCACCGAAAGAGTGGCTGGAATTCGCTCCCCACAGAGTTAATCAAGCTCATTGTTTTGCCTGTGGACAATCTCAGTACCATGCCCCTCGCCGCGTGCTCGTCGGGGCTGTACCGTTTACTCAAAGCCCTTAGGCTGGAGCTTTTTAAGACAGCTCCTTGCTTGCTGATGCCGCCTGATCTTCAGAAACGGCGTGTCACGCAGCATAACGATCGTAGGGTGGTGAGCATCAACGCCCTTGGCTGCGATCCGATCCCCGTCAGCCTCAACTACATTAACGGTATGTACTGGGTCGGCATGAACACGTCTTGGATGGTGCTCGTCGACGGTCGCGGCAGTTGGATGCTCGTGGATGCTCGTGGAGGTCTTCACTCTTCTGGCCTGCTTACTGCTTCTGTTGCACCCCTAGCCCTGGTTGCTGCTGCTACTGCTGTTTTCAATGTACAATCAGTAGTATATTTCGTCTGTTGGTTGAATAAATGTGTTGTTAGAACGATAAACATAATGTTTTGGAAGTCGTTGCACGGTTCGATCCTTTAGTGCCTCGTACCGTACGTAGCGCATACAATTTTTCATACGGAACACATTTTCCACTTGTTGATAACATGCAGCCCACTGATGAAGGCCCAATAGAGAAGCCCATAATTAACTGGAAGGGAGGCTCTCACATGAATCCGGCCCAGGTACATGCTCATGGTCCCCTAAACATAAATAAGTAAATAAATAAATAAATAAATAAATAAAGCTAAATGCTCATGCACTAGTTCTTTGGGAAAATAGGTAGCCCAGTATTTCTTTTTGAAGAATACCCAAGCTAGGCCTATTTGTTTTCCCTAAATTACTGGGCTGCAAATCTTTCAAGACGAGGTGGGATGCATTCTGGCCTGGCTTAAGAGTATGGTCAATGTGTGTTAAAAGTAATATCAAAAGTGGTTGAAAATTCCAAAAAAAATTATAGCAAATGGGATATAAGTTTCTTTTTTTGTTTTTGTTCTTCACTGATATCTTATACGTATTTCATTGGATTTAACATGACATAGTACTAATTTATTTTTAAATTTGTTTTAGTATGGCTATTAATTTTTGGATTAAGAATATTTCGTTCCCTAGCAAAAATTTACGAATTTTTTCAAAATTTCCCACATATTTAGTTAATTTTTTGACCATGGTACTAACCAGAAAATGGCCAGCAATTCTAAAAATGGAGAACAGGCTGCAATAAATTCCATATGAATTAGAAAATGAGTAAAAATTACAAAAATAATAGCAAATGGGCTGTACACGCCACAGATTTCGAGGTTGACTTGTTTACGCAAGGCTTTGTCAGTGAACACACGATTCTAGCAGCAGAGACTGTTGGATGTCCATCCAACGGCCGACGTGCTTCTTCAATCTCTGATCTTCCTGCTCCAGCCGCCTAAACTAGTGCCGGCGGGACTGCCTGCTCCCTCCTCTTGTGGCCCACTGTGATGCCGCGTAGGCTTCCCCGGCCCAGCCTACTCCCTTTGCTGGCCTGGCCGCACGCAATCAAGTGCCTCCTTATTACGCGAAAAAATGATTCCTCCCACTGACATCTGGGGCGCACCGGTTGGGAGGCTGACCTGTGGGCCTACTAAGTTGACGCGTATGCAGGGCTTGTCAACTTAGTCAACGAACGATTCTAGCAGTAGTAACCGTTGGATTTGAAATGAACGGTCCTGCTGCTTCTTCAATCGCTTCTCTTCTTGCACGAGCCGCCCAAACCAGCGCCGTGGAGACCGTCTGCTCCTGCCTCCAGTGGCCGGCTGTGCTGTCGTTGAGGCCTCATCGCCCCCTACTACTCCCACCGCTAGCCAGGCCCTGCGGCGACGGCAGCCTCACACCGCAGCCGAACCAGTGAACCCTCGTACTCCTCTCCGCGTGGGCATCCACTGTCGCGTCTTCCCCGGCTCCGTGTCGTCCCCTTCCTAGGCCTCGCCATCATCCACCGCCTTGGTGCTCTCGGCGCGGCGTGGTCAACGTGGTCAACGACATTCCATCGGAAGAGTATTGTACGTGGAGAGGCTAACAGCTGGGTCCACGGCCACAACCCAATTTTTTTGTGATTTGCCAAGTAAGTCACTTTGTCAGGCCTGTTGGGCTGCAAATCTTTCAAGACGAGGAGAGCTTTCATTCGGCTGGCCGAGAAAATGGCCCATTAGTAATGAGAAATGGGCTGTACATTTTTAAAACACATCATACCGGCAATTAGTTTCAAATATCTTTTTTTTCATTTAGAGATTTTAAATTACATTAATTTTTATGCATGGAGAATTTGTTGGATTTTATATTGATATACATTTATTTTTAAAATCAGTTTGAAAGTGAGTCGAAATTTCGGGATTAAAAACAGTTCGAACCGCATCGAAATATGCAAAATTTCGTATAATTTTTTAACCGTGGCCACAAAATGGGCTGTAATGCTAACAAAAAGAATATGGGCTCCAAAAAAACCTTAATAATTAGCAAATGGGCTGTAAATTATTAGAAATAATGGCAGATGGGTTGTATGCTGTTTTCCACAGATTTGAGGCTTTCCTAAAAAAAGGTTGACGCAGAAGCCGTGACTGTTGGATGGCCATCCAACGACCGTCGTGCTTCTTCAATCTCTGCTCTTCCTACTCCAGCAGCTCAAACAAGCACCGGCGGGACTTCCTGCTCCCTCCTCCCCGCGGCCGGCTCTGCTGCTGCACAGGCCTCACCGCCCTACCGTACTCCCATCGCTGGCCTAGCCAACCCTCTACTCACCCACACCTGCTGTTATTCTCCGGCGACGGCAGACAAACCAGTAAACCCTCGTACAGTCGTACTCCCCTCTGCATGGGAAACAACTGCCGAGTCTTCCCTGCCTCCGTGTCGTTCCCTTCCTAGGCCTCGCCGTCGTCCACCGCCCTGGTGCTCTCGGTGCGGCCTGGTCAACGTGGTCACCGACCGACATGCATATGAAGTGGACTGTACCTGGAGAGGCCGACAGCTGGGTCCATGGCCGCACGCAAGGAAATGCCTCCTTATTACGTGCAAAATAATGATTCCTCCACCTGACATCAGGGACCCACTGAAAGGGCCTCTGTATTTCGTGAAAAAAATGTTATCGCCGCTAACAGCTCGGACCCACCAGCTATAACTTCGCACGCAAGGAAGTGCCTCCTTATTACGCACAAAAAAAATGAATACTCCCCCTGTTAGCTGGGACCCAGTATAGTGGCAGGCTGACTTGTGGGCCTACTAAGTTGACGGGGACGGAGGGCTTTGTCAAGTTAGTCAATATGCACGATTCTAGCTCCAGTGACCGTACGATGTCCATCCAACGGCCGTAGTGCTTCTTCAACCTCTGGTCTTCTTGCTCCAGCCGCCCAAACCAGCGCTGGTCGTGCCTCGTGCTCCTGCCTCCCATGGCCGGCTGCGATGCGGCGGAGGCCTCACCGTCCCCTACTACTCCCACTGCTGGCCAGGCTATCCCTCTACTCACCCACACCCCCTGTTATTCTGCGGCGACAACAGCCTCACACCGCAGCGAACCAGTGAACCCTCGTACTCCTCTACGCGTGGGCATCCACTGCCGCATCTTCCCCGGCTCCACGTCGTCCCCTTCCTAGGCCTCACTGTCGTACACCGCCCTGGTGCTCTCGGCGCGGCGTGGTCAACGCGGTCAAGGAACGGCTTCCATCGGACGTGGATTGTACGTGGAGAGGCTGACAGCTGGGTCCACGGCCACAACAAGGAAGTGTCTCCTTATTACGTGCAAAATAATTATTCCTCCACCTGATAGCGGGGACCCACCGGACGGGCCACCATATTTCGCGAAAAAAACGTTTCCCCCCTGACTGCTGGGACCCACCAGCTACATCTTCGCATGCAAGGAAGTGCGTGACAGTCGGGACCCACCTGGTCGAAGCGTACGTAGCGTTGTCATTTTGGTCGCGAACGTGTACGTACATATATACTGGTGGATGTAGAGGCGCGCACGTGTCGTAGTAGAGGCACGCACGTAGCATGTACACGTACGTACAGCGGCCGGTGTGCAAGAAAGAAAATACGACCATGTATGTGTACATATGGGTGGGGTCTCGAACGCCTACTCGCGCATACGTACGGCCATGGCTCGTGTACATGGCTTGTTCGGAATGGAGAAACATCGTCATCATCGTGTTCATGGAGAGGCAACGGAATGCGTCGTGTTCATAGGGAGGCAACGGAATGCATCGTGTTCATGGGGAGGCAACAGAATGTGTCGTGTTCATCGGGAGGCAACGGAATGCGTGGGAGCCAACCGGCTGGGTCGGAACGGAATGCGTGGTCGTGTTCATCGGGAGGGCTTGGACGGAACAGGCGATGGAAACGAGGCCTGGCGTACCGCAGAACGGAGGAAACGACCTTGTGTTCGACCGGCCACATTCAAAACGGGATCCTGTTCATCGGAAGGGGTCTAGCGTACCGCAAAACGGAGGAAACGGACCTCCTACGGTCGAAACGGGGGTCCTGTTGATCGGGAGGGGTGTGGCGTACCGCAAAATGGACCTCCTACGGTCGAAACGGGGGTTTTGTTGATCGAGAGGGGTGTGGCGTACCGCAAAACGGATGAAACGGACCTCCTACGGTCGAAACGGGGGTCCTGTTCATCAGGAGGGGTGTGGCGTACCGCAAAACGGGACTCCACGGGATATTGTTCATCTCCACCGTCGACCTCCTCCAGCCTCCATGGGCTCCTGTTCATCCAGCCTCCACCGCGCACTACTCCACCGGCTACTATTCAACCACCCCTCCATGGGAACCCCTCCACCGTCTACTGTTCATCCAGCCCTCCATACCACGGGGTCCTATTCAACCACCCCTCCATGGGCACCCCTCCACCGTCTACTGTTCATCCAGCCCTCCACCACACCACGGGGTCCTGTTCATCCAAAGGCAACGCCACCGCTCACTGTTCAATCCACCCCCCCCCACAACGCTCACTATTCATCCAATTGATCGGCTTCAGTTAGCAGCATTAGCGAAGGAATCGCTCGATCAGGTTCAGTTAACAGCCATCGATCGATCGCTCGGGTTTAGTAACGCGTAGCCTGCAGTGCAATCGCTCGGGTGCAGTTAGAGCACAACGCCTCGCTCGGGTTCAGTTAGAGCCAACGCCACGCACACACGCGCGTACGTGTATGAGACAAATGCGCATCGCTCGGCCCCCGACCTCCCACTGTAACCGGGAACTCCCCGAAATTTTCCTCCCCCTCGCTTCTACCATAGTTTTTTCCGTCATGGACGGCCCAAAGAATGTCATGCAGCTGCGTCTCCGGCCCGCCCAGGATGAAAATCCCATTTTCTGTCATGATTTTTTGTCATAGAAGTAGGAGCCCACCACATCTATGATGATACCGGGTTTTGTCACAATTATCATCATAGAAGTGTCATATGTATGACAGAAAAAAAATTTGTTCCGCACAAAATGTCACGGATGTGTCTTTTTTTGTAGTGATCTTCATCATATTAATCTTCCAATACTTAGTTATTTCCTTTGCTTTTACTTTTCTTTTATTTTACTTTGCATCTTTATCACAAAATACCAAAAATATTATTCTATCATATCTATCAGATCTCACTCTTGTAAGTGACCGTGAAGGGATTGACAACCCCTTATCATGTTGGTTGCGAGGAGTTATTTGTTTTGTGTAGGTACGAGGGACTTGCGCGTAGCCTCCTACTGGATTGATACCTTGGTTCTCAAAAACTGAGGGAAATACTTACGCTACTTTGCTCCATCATCCTTTCCTCTTCAAGGAAATCCAACGCAGTGCTCAAGAGGTAGTAGTCTTGCGTGGGATACCCGTGGTGACAATGGGGTATTCTATTGATCCACCTGATGTATGTTTCGGTGATCAACAAGCGGGTTCCGTGACCTTGGGAATCTATGCATAGGGGTTGGCACACGTTTTCGTCTTGACTCTCCGGTAGAAACTTTGGGGCACTCTTTGAATTACTTTTGTGTTGGTTGAATAGATGAATCTGAGATTGTGTGATGCATATCGTATAATCATACCCACGAATACTTGAGGTGACATTGGAGTATCTAGGTGACATTATAGTTTTGGTTGATTTATGTCTTAAGGTGTTATTCTTGTACTGACTCTAGGGCTATTTGTGACACTTATAGGAATAGCCCAATGGATTGATTGGAAATAATAACTTTGAGGTGGTTTCATACCCTACCATAATCTCTTAGTTTGTTCTCCGCTATTAGTGACTTTGGAGTGACTCTTTGTTGCATGTTGAGGGATAGTTATGTGATCCAATTATGTTATTATTGTTGAGAGAACTTGCACTAGTGAAAGTATGAACCCTAGGCCTTGTTTTCTAGCATTGCAATACTATTTGTGCTCACTTTTATCATTAGTTACCTTGCTGTTTTTATATTTTCAGATTACAAAAACCATTATCTACTATCCATATACCACTTGTATCACCATCTCTTCGCCGAACTAGTGCACCTATACAATTTACCATTGTATTGGGTGTGTTGGGGACACAAGAGACTCTTTGTTATTTGGTTGCAGGGTTGCTTTAGAGAGACTGTCTGTGTAAAAACCTGCGGATCTCGTGTAGGGGGTCCCGAACTGTGCGTCTAAGGCGGATGGTAACAGGAGGCCGGGGACACGATGTTTACCCAGGTTCAGGCCCTCTTGATGGAGGTAATACCCTATGTCCTGCTTGATTGTTCTTGATAATATGAGTAGTACAAGAGTTGATCTATAGCGAGATCAAAGAGGCTAAACCCTAGAAGCTAGCCTATGGTATGATTGTTGTTCTTCGTCCTACGGACTAAACCCTCCGATTTATATAGACACCGGAGGGGGCTAGGGTTACACGGAGTCGGTTACAAGGAAGGAGATCTACATATCCGTATTGCCAAGCTTGCCTTCCACGCCAAGGAGAGTCCCATCCGGACACGGAACGAAGTCTTCAATCTTGTATCTTCATAGTCCAATAGTCCGGCCAAAGGATATAATCTGGCTGTCCGGATACCCCCTAATCCAGGACTCCCTCAGTAGCCCCTGAACCAGGCTTCAATGATGATGAGTCCGACACACAGATTGTCTTCGGCATTGCAAGGAGGGTTCCTCCTCCGAATACTTCATAGAAGATTTTGAACACGAGGATCTTGTCCAGCTCTGCAAAACAAGTTCCACATACAACCGTAGAGAGAATAATATTTCCACAAATTTAATCTGCCGATGCGTTTTGCAGTGTGACATCACACCACAACCAGGTCACCATTCGAATCGCCTTTCGCAACTAAACTCAGCGTGTTCCGCGAGGCGGTTTCCTTGGCACGTCTTGTCGAAGCAAAGATCGTGTCCCCTTATTACGGGATTCCCATCAATACAGACGTGGGTAACCCAACCGCGCCATCAATTACGGCGCTTGGGGGGTAAGCGAGTTTTACCAGGCTGGTGGGGGCGCATAGTTTTCGTCCGCCCTTATAAAGGGAGAAGGGTTCACCTTTTTATTCCCACGCCTTCTTCCTCCTTGCTCATCCATTCTCGCGCACTCGAACTCCAACGCCCAAGTCCACATCCTTCTCCTTAACTCCCTCCAAACATGTCCGGAGCGGGAGGCAAGTGGATGGTCTCCTCCATCACGGAGGGAGACATCAAAAAGCTACGCGGGGCCGGATACTTAGCCGCGGATATTGCGCACCGGCTGCCAGCCGCGGGGCAGATCGTCCCTACCCCGGAACCTTACGAAAGGGTGGTTTTCCTCACCCACTTCGTCCGCGGACTGGGGTTTCCCCTCCATCCATTGGTCCGCGGCCTTATGTTCTATGATGGGCTGGACTTCCATGATCTGGCCCCGAATTTCATCCTCGACATCTCGGCGTTCATCATCGTGTGCGAGGCTTTTCTCCGCGTCCGGCCCCACTTCGGCTTGTGGCTGAAGACCTTCAATGTCAAACCGAGGGCAGTAGGCGGCCAACAATCGGAATGCGGCGGAGCCATGGTGGGCAAAATGCCCAACGTTACATGGCTCGAGGGCTCCTACGTGGAGACCATAAAGGGGTGGCAATCGGGGTGGTTCTACATCACCGAGCCGCGCGACACCAACTGGGTGGCGGCCCCTGAGTTTCGATCCAGAATCCCAACTCGGCTTACTTCCTAGAAGGCGAAGGGCCTGTCCTGGGGCTCATCGGTGGAGCTGGACGGACTCCAGAAGTGTACCCGGAACATGATAGGCAAGAAACTCAAGCTTGTCAACATAGTCCAGGTCATGCTCTTCCGCCGGATCCTCCCATGTCAACAATGGGCTTTCAACTTATGGGAGTTCGACCTGGCCCAGCACCAGACTCTACGCGAGTTCTTCAACATGACGCATAAGGACGTCTGGAAGGTGCTGTTCAAGGGCGCCGAGGTCCCCCCTCCCCTTACCGAGGACCGCGGGCTAAGCGCGACGCGCCGTGCGAATCTGGTAAGTTCTGTACATCTCGTAGGGTATTTATTTTCCATACTTTAACCGTGCCGTGCAAGATTTGAGCTCCCATGCCTTTGATAGGACTGGGTGGAGACATCGGAGTAGATTGACTACCTGGACCCTCTGCCCGAAGACCCTGCAGATGCTCTCCTGACGGAGATGCGGACCCCGGCTCCTTATGAGGTGCCGGAGAAGAAGATCAAGAATAAGGCCACGGGAACCCGAAAGAGTTCCCGGCGCCAGGTGGTATCGGACTCATCGTCCGATAACTCCAAGACGCACTCCCCCCATGAAAACGAGGAGGAGGAAGATGAAGATTCTCCCCCTCCAGCCGGGGGAGACAAGAAAAGGAAGGCCGCCCCAACCGGGGAGGCCGAAGGGTCCAAGAAGGGAAGGACTCTCCTTCCGGACTGTTCCACCACCGCCGCCGACAGCGAAGACAAGTGGTTACTCAGGGCCAAGCCCTGGCGAAGTCGTAAGTATTCGGATACAAGAGTAGCTCATAGCATACTTTTATTGCACTACTTTTCCTAATGCCAAATATGATCATGCAGTCCGCCCCGAACCCGTATCGACGTATCCTCGTCAGGCAGTTCCTTGGACTCGTCGGATATGAATAGTGAGTCACTTCCAACCGCCTCCTCTCCTCGCCCTACGGACAATGTTGAGGTATTGTCTCAAGGGGCATTGAGCCGGGGGGAGATAGTCCTGGAGGCGCCTCAAGGCGACCTTCCGGACTCCAGGCGCAAAGGGAGCAAGACTCCCGTGGGCTCCAAGTTCGGCCCTCAGCCGAACACCACGCCGGAACCTCTAGTGGTTCCGGACTTTGGCAGGCGGCCCCTTCCAAGAGGGGCGAGCCGCCCGTGTCGTGACCTCTGCCCATCCAGAGGCACTGGACAACCTACTGGGAGCGCTTCATGGCACTTCCATCAACGAAGAGCACCGCACTATTATGAGTGCAGTGATCAAGAAGGTTCAGTCCGCCAAGAGCAGACTGACTGAAGCCTGTGCCAGCCTTCTAACAGGCTTTGAGGTAAGTATTTAAAATATAGGAAAATATTACCGCATAGACAGCAGCCCCTGATGCTCTGTTTGGTGTTCACAAAGAAAAGCCGAATATAGGATCAAATAATATCTGCAGGAGTCTAATATAAGTATGTCTATATGCGTATGCAGGCTTCGCTGCTAACCTCTGCCGCACTGACTGCGGAGGTCGCCGCACTGAAGCAGAACCTCGAGCGGTCCGAGAAAGAGCTCGGCCTTACCAAGAGGCAGCTCGAGGAGAACAAAGGTAAGTAATACCTTGTCTATATATATAAATATGTGGTTGCAAAATGATAGGATCATCATGGATGTGCCAGGGGCCACGACCGAGGCCGAAAACAAAGCGGCCAGGGAGCGGACCGAGCGGGAGAAACATGAGACACGGGTGGGCGAGGTGCAGCAAGAGCTCCAGGCTCTCGTGAAGAAGCACGAGACTTTGGAGCTTGACTCAAAGACGCGAGAGTCCGAGCTTGCCGCGGCCCTCGAGAGCACAAAGCGTGCCAAGGTTGAAGCCCAAAAGGCCCTCCAGGAAATTGAGATGAGGAAGATAGCGGCGGGTAAGTCATTCATTATGCAAAGCAAGCATGTGAAAGTAAATTACTTTTTACTTACCCGAGTCCGGAGCTCTCCAGGAGCATTCGCAGATTTGCCCCGTAGCGTGTCAGATGCCGCAAAGTACTACCAGGACGAGGAGGGAAGCTCGACGGAGAAGTTGTTCTGGTCTCAGTATACTGGGACCGAACACCCGATGCCTGTGAGCGACCAGCTGAAGCAACTGGTCGAGCTGCACAAGGCGTACGAACAGGCCATGAGGGGCCTTATAGTCCGGATGTGGCCTGGCAACTCCCTTCCCAACAGCTACTTCAGTCTGGTGACGCGGCTTGTGGATGCCTGCGCATGGCTGGAAGTCATAAAGCGGTCCGTCTGCATCGAAGGTGCACGCCGGGCTTTTGCCCGTGCGAAGGTGCACTGGGCCAAGATGGACGCCGAGCAGCCGGTGAAGGAGGGGCCGCCGCAGGGCAAGGAGTATCGCCACCCTAAAATGTATTATGAGGGTGCCCTGAAGGGTGCCCTTCTTGTGGCGGACGAGTGTGCGAAGGATGTAATTTTTGAATGAACTTGCTGTGTGATCCTGTATTATGAAAACTTGTTTATGTGCTCTATGCAATGCTTGTTTGAATTTAAAATATTACCTTTTGTGTGGATGTTTATCAAATCTGAGAGATGGCCAGTCGTTGGCTTCTGCCCCCATACCACGAGTGCTGGGGTGTTTGGGATAAATATGAGCACTCTTTTTCCCATTGTTGGGTCCTTCGAGGGAGGTGCTCAGCGCAACGAACAGGGCAATCGGACTATAATGCTATATCGCTCTCACTTAGCCATAGAAGTCTACAATTTTAAATTTTGGCGAAGCCCCTAGTATTCGGAAGGCCGAATTCGGGGCGCTATACATGCCTAAGCCAGACAAAGCTGACTCCTCGCCGTAAGCGGCATAAGTCTTTAGGGACTCGAGACCTCTCGAACAGCGACCAGCTCTCGCCTTATCATGACAGTCAGTTTTAGCTTTCTCTACTGAGGTGCTTGCCCAGATGAACCGGGGCACAACCGCAGCAATTCTCCCAGTGCTACCTTAGCTGATATAGCGGAACATAAGGTACCAAAACATGGGAGCCGGGCAAACCCAACTATTGACCCAAGACATGATTCGGAGCTGATGCATATAATGCTATAAGTTCAGGGTGCCGCACTGTCGAAAGTGTTCGGACTTCTCACGCCGTATTATGGGGTACTGAAAGTGCGTTATATCGACTAGAGGGGGGGTGAATAGGCGATTTTTATGAAAGTCTTCAAAACGTGGGAGTTATGAAGACAAACGATAGAAATAAACCTAATACCCTGCAGCGGAAGGTAGACTACACTAGGCAAGCCATAGTCAAGTACTCAATAGAGTGAAAGCACAATGACTTAATAGCAGCAATGTAGTAAGGATCGGGTAGCAAGATATTATGAAGCCTAACAGAACATGCAGTCACTCAGTGAAGACAAAAGATAGTGAAACATACAATGACTTCACAAGGAGCAACAATAAGTAAAGGGAAGGGAAGATGAAACCAGTGACTCGTTGAAGACAATGATTTGTTGGACCACTTCCAGTTGCTGTGAAAACTGTACGTCTGGTTGGGGCGGCTAGGTATTTAAACCTTAGGACACACAGTCCCAGACACCCAGTCCTAAACACGCAGCTCAGGACACCCAGTCCTCACCGTATTCCCCTTGAGCTAAGGTCACACAGACCTCGCCCAATCACTCTGGTAAGTCTTCAAGGTAGACTCCCAAACCTTCACAGACTTCGTTCACCGGCAATCCACAATGTCTCTTGGATGCTCAGAACGCGACGCCTAACCGGCTGGAGGATGCACAGTCCTCAAGTGTAATAAGTCTTCAGATCACACAGACAAGAAGACTTAAGTGATGCCTAATTCTCTTTGACTTTGGGTGGTTAGGGCTTTATCCTCGCAAGGAATTCTCTCTCAAAGGCTTCGAGGTGGGTTGCTCTCAAACGACAAAAGCCATACTCTGAATCTGAGCAGCCAACCGTTTATGGTTGTAGGGGGTGGGCTATTTATAGCCACTTGGCAACCCGACCTAATTTGTCCGAAATGACCCTGGGTCACTAAGGAACTAACACGTGTTCCAACAGTTAGATTTCAAACTCACACGGCAACTTTACTTGGGCTACAAGCAAAGCTGACTTGTCCGACTCTGGACACGATTCGCTCTCATAGTCTTCACTCAAAGACATAGGTTTTAGTTTAGGCATCACTTCAGTCATTCTGACTGGTTCTCTTGGACCCCACTTAACAGTACGGTGGTTCCTATGACTCAACACAAAAGAAAAAGAACAACGAAAGATCTAAGTCTTCGAGCTCCATAGGCTTCATGTGGTGTCTTCTCTTGTCATAGTCTTCAACATATACCACCTTTGACTTCAATGTCTTCATACATTTTTAGGGGTCATCTCTGGTAGGAAAACCGAATCAATGAGGGACTTCTACCTGTGTTATCCTGCAATTCTCACAAACACATTAGTCCCTCAACTAGGTTTGTCGTCAATACTCCAAAACCAACTAGGGGTGGCACTAGATGCACTTACAATCTCCCCCTTTTTGGTGATTGATGACAAACTAGTTGAAGTTTTCAACGGGGAATATAATCTGTGAAATTGTAAAGGATAAGGAATTGTCTTCATAAGTTGCAAGGGCTCCCCCTAAAGATGTGCATATAAGTAATTTGCTTTTGGAATGCAAATGCACATGGCAAGATGTACTTATGGAGATCCACGTCAACTTATGATGACAATCCACTATGCATGTGAAAGTATATGAAGATAATGACATGCATAATGGAAAATGGACGTCTGCAAAATGATCTAAGTGCGGAATTTATCGTCGCACATGCGGAATTTATCATCACAAAACAAAGTGGCAGATAAGTAGCAGACGACCATCGAGTTTAAGTGTTACAACTCAAAGAACCCAATGTAGCAAAACAAGAGTTGTAAGCACGAAGCAAAATATAAAGCACCCGCCCATATGGACCGCTTGAAGACTATCAACCTCATATGCTTCTCCCCCTTTTGTCAGTAAGGACCAAAAAGGTTTGAAGACATAGAGCATCTACTCGTTCCCATGCGGAGTAGGTGAAGTAGCAGGGTCGGTGGTGGTGTTTGGCGGTGCTGAAGAGCTTGGAGCAGAGTTGACGCGTGCTGAAGGAGGTGATGGTGAAGTAGCATCATCTTCATCCTCGATAACTCTGGCAGTCACTGTTGCAACAGATGAAGAGAACTCAGAGTCTTCAAGGGTTGGAGTTCCTAGCAGCACAGCCCTTCGTGGAGGTGTGGAGTCAAACTTGAATCGCTCAGTGAAGCCATCGTCTTGAAGTTCATCTTTAGAACACATCATTGTTAGCCCTTTCCATGTGCGGCGACAGGTTTCATGTGCAACGAAAGCATTCTTGGTGGCAAGATTGCGAATGCGATTGACATCCACCAAGATGCTTTTCATCTGACGCTTCAGCCAGTCATGATGCCTATCCTGTTTCTGATGAAGAGCCACAAGAAGCTCTCGGTCGTTGAGAACATGAGTGCGCTTCTTGGGTCTTGGAGAAGTTGTACTATTAGTGGCTTCAGTGGAAGCAGGGTGTGGTGCACGTGTAGTGCCAGCCAAAGGATACACCCGAGTGACTGCTTCAGCTCCTTCAACGTTCTGAGAGAAACTCTGATGCTCTGCGTTCTGAAGACTTAGAGGTTCCTTGGCAGGCTCAGGATAGATGGCTTCAGTAGAGATATCCACATCAGGAAGAAAAATCCGATGATTGCGAGCAGATGGCTGATATGAGATATCTGAGTGAAGTTTGATGAGCCGCATCACCCATGGGGCGTAGAACTTCAAGCCAAACAAATCAGAGCCTGATGCAGCAAGTTGGCGGATGAATAAGTCCTGTGCATTGAAGCATTTTCCATGAAGAATATAGAAGACCAAAGTCTTCATTGCACCCTCAAGCTTGGCATTTGGAGAGTGCCCTTTGATGGGCCAGAGAGTTCGCCTAATGATGTGATAGATGGTTCTGGGCAGATACTCAAGGTCTTCAATGAAGAACTCCGTGGGATAAGCAGCATCTTGGGGCAATGGCTTCATCATGCTGAGCATCTGACTCATATCAGGTTCAGGCCTCTTAAAGATGCTCTCAATAGCTTCACTATGCAGCTGACAGCCATGCTCGTAGAGATCGCTAGGAGTGGGCAAGCCAGTGAGCTCAATGATGTCAAATGCATTGGCTTCGTGATGAACGTTTCCGATCATCCACTCCAGGACCCAAGTCTTCGGATCTCTGCTATACCCGCGGATGTGAAGTGTGGCATAGAATTGAAGGAGCAGCTCTTCATTCCAATGCTCTTGGTCAGTAACAAACGGCAGCAGTCCAACTTCCTTGAAGCAATCCAAAGCTTCTTCCAGACAGGGCAGACCAGCTATAGCTTCAATGTCTAGGCGCTTGTGTGGGAAGATGCGACCTTGGTTGTAAAGAATGCATGAGTAATAGCTTCGCCGAGGATGGCTCCAGAACTGATCAGATGATATCCTTTCCCTTGAGTAGGGGTTCCTGGAGCTATCGAAGAATGTGTTGTCTGCCCTGAAGCCATTGATATTGAAGGTGCCAGGTGCTGATGCAGGACCTGGGAACCTTGGCAATCTTGGGATTGGCTTCTGTACCTGAGGCCTGTGCTCAACATGATAGTCGAACTGGGGACCGGCAGCAGACTCAGGAACAGAAGTGGCAGGATCAGTGGCTTCGCTGTCTTCTGAAGCTTTTGTTGGGGAGGGCTCCACATTAGCTTCATTGGTGGTTGTGGCAGCCTCAAGATTTTCATCCTCCACTTGACGAGCTGGAGGGTCGGTCACAAGCACGTTCTCCTTGAGAACTGCTTCTTGGTGGGACAGGGGAGTGGGAGCTTGTGGGACTTCTTCTTCTTCCGCGGCTGATGCAGCCGGATTGTCTTCAGCAGAGACTTGAGGCCTTGGACCTTTGTGAAGCCTGCGCAACGCGGGCGACGCCCGTGGAGTTGGAGTGGGCTAGGCCTCATAGTCTTCTTCCTCTTGTGGGCGATCCGCCCATGAAGCATCCTGTGCAATTGGCGTCAGTGGACGACCAATGCTGATGAGTTCGCTGTTCTGAGGAAGGACTGCACCATCTTCTACATGGTCATGTTGACCAATGTCTTCAGCAGCGATGGGATCAGCTGCTGGAAAGTCTTCAGCTTCATGAGCCTCTGTGGAAGCAGGCTCATGGATTGTCAGTTGGCGTTCAGCTTCAGGATAGACCATAGAAATAGGTTCAACTATCAAAGGCTCTGTGGGAGCAGCCCGATCTTTCTTGGTCTTCCTCTTCTTCTTGGAGGGGGCAGTAGGAGAGGCTTCAGGATGTTTCCTTTTCTTGGCTTCAGCCTCAGTAGTCCTTGTCTTCTTGAGCTCTGAAGCGGTTGACCGGCTTTTTGGCTTCGAGCCAGTCATCCTAGTTGGGAAGACAATCAGAACTGCTTCCTGCCTTGGTGCATCGGGTTCAGCCGTAGCAGGCTTCTTCTTATTTGCGGCCATCCTGGGGTCGATGCCAGGACGCCCAAGGGCCTTGCGCTTCTCAGCCTCATTATAGGCTTGCACACATCTGTCAGCCAGAGTCTTCATGCGCTCACGCGAACCCTGAGCTTCTGCACGTTTCTTTACAAAGGCTTCCTTGAGCTCGTGCATCATACTCTTGAAGTTCTTCACTTCCTGCACGCTGAGCTTGGCCATATGCTTCTTGAACTGAGCCTTTTCATAGTCAATCTTTTGCTTCAGTTCAACAATGCGCTGGGCAATAGCGAGTTCTGAAGCAATAGCGCCTTGGAAAGCGACACTGAGGCCAATTGGTAGCTGCAGATCTTCAAAGCTGATGTTTGGCGTGTCAAACCACTCGTCAATGAAGTTGTGGATGATGGTCACATCAAAGAGAGGCAGATCATTGAAGATGTCTTCTTCTTCTTTGCTCTTGATGAGTTGCTCAAGAGCGCCATCTGCTAGATCTTCATCACCTGACAGATCAATGTCGTCATTGCGCAGAATGGCAGCAGCAGTTAGCTCTTGTCCGATGTGAGGCAGAGGCATCTTGGCCTTCTGGGGCTTGGAGATGCGTGATAAATCTTCAGACTGCACACTGTCTTCAGGAGGTGCAGTTGCCAGTGGCTTCGCCCGTCCTATTTTTGGTGAAGGGGCAGGCTTTGAAGCTTTAGCCTTCTTCGGCTTCTTTGTCTTCAGCGCTGCAGGCGCTTCATTTGATTCAGCGTCAGCGGTAGGCCCATTCACTGTAGTCCCTTGAACCAAGATGCGGGTGATGAGGCCTTCAAGGTTGTAGAAAGGACCGATGACATTGGGTTCTGCATCTCGTGTGCCATCTGCCCTTGGTGTTGAGGGACCAGGGTTGAAGTCTAACCCCAAAGTCTTCTTGTTCTGCTTCGCTGAGTTCTGGGCAAACTGGAAGTTGCGCTTGAATAGATTATTGTCAGGATACCATAGTAGTGACGATGGGTGTGCATCTGCGGGCTGTGGCCCACGGACCATGCAGGGATAGAAGCCTTGTTCAATGGCTTCATCTCTGGACCTGGGTAGAAGATTCTTGTATAGGATGTCTCCCCACGGTCTCTTGATGGCGTTTTTCTCAGCATACTCCTGGGTTACAAATCAGTATTTGAACCATTGTTCTGCCCAATATATTCGAATCCATTGGATTCGGGTGTTGCGCTGATTGTAATCCTCTTCAGGATCTGTCTTGTACAGTTCTGAGAGTTCATCTGGCAGATCTCTGGATGTTTCACCACGACGCTTTCTGCCACCCTTCCTTGCTGCTTTCTCTGAAGCCATAAACTTTAACTTGAAAGGCTTCAACACGTTCAAAGGCTTAAAAGGTTTTCGCTTGCTGGACCAAGAGGAACTGGCTTCGGGAGAGTTTATGTGATGCTTTAAGAATTCTGCAAATGAATGCAGACTATGAGAACCAAAGGATTCTCCCACGGACATGTACCTGTGACAGCATTAAGGTGCGAGGGAAGGGGAAGAGGTCATATGCATTCTCAGAAGATTTTGAAGATAAATCAGTTTAGAAGACATTGACCTCATCGTGCGAAGACATTCACTCATAGATAAGGAGTTGGTTCCAGATTTGTACGAATCCACAGATCAGTACAAGGGAGGAATCTACCTACTTTGTGAAGCACAAGTGAATATACTAGGCATGTTATGAGATGCAGTATGAGAGAGATCTAACTTGTGTGAATAGAAATTGCTTGTGGTAGAAAGTGACAAATCCATAGGATCAACGGTGCTGTAAAAAGGAAGTTTTATTTACCACACTAAGAACTGCTAGACGGAGTGGAAGATGAGGCCGAGCAGTTCGATCTTCCGTGCCCTAACTTGGCGACGGAGGACACCTACAGTGACGGCAGAGAGGATGATGTCCGCAGTCGGCGTGAAGACGGCGTCGGAGAGGTTGTGGCAGCAAAGTGCTTCGTCGCCGGCGTCGTCGAGGGCTAGCGGTGGCGCTAGGGTTCGTGCGAGAGTGGAAGAAGAGATAATGACCGCTGTGAAGTGTGTATTTATAGGTACATGGGCGGCACTGCGCTATTACACAGGTGCCCCTGGCGATTCGCATCTGAGGAACACGTGGCCATTATGCGGAATTTTGGGGTTTGTTCCACGTCCCACGCACGCCTTGATTGTCGGGTGGTCGTTCCTATTTCTCCGGGTTTCATGTGGAGGAATGAGCATTGAAAACGGACTTAATGGTTGTCTCTGTATCTTCTGTTGACAAGGACGTAGAGAAGACATTCGACAGTTTCAATAGAATGCATATGATATGGAGAGACAGAATTTGAGATAGAAAGCATAGAGAGGTTAGGGTCCGATCACATTCACTTAGTTCAAAAGATTCAACAAGAAGACATAGCTATAAGTGAAGCTGTAGAGGACAGAACACTAGTATATAACCAACATAGTGAAGATAATCATGAAGATATGTTGAGATTGAAGTCAAACCAAATGTGAAGACATAGCAATTGTAACGCCATGAGTGAAACACTTCAAAATAGAACATTTGGTGGTGGCGTTACCCACCGTATAGGAAGTATTAGACCCAGACACGGCGCACAATTATCGTGGCGCTCCGAAGTCAAATTCCACATTAATGTATTCACACTTAGAATGTATATCTTCATTGATTGAAGATATACTTTACTTCGTGTGTTGCACATCTAAGTCATCAATATGCATAAGGGTTAGGATGTGTGCCTGATCACAGGACATTTGAGGATTCCAAGATATTTAGCTCACACCGTAACTTGCAAAATCTCTTCTCATCCAAGGGCTTGGTCAAGATA
Source organism: Triticum urartu (assembly GCF_003073215.2). Taxonomy (NCBI): domain Eukaryota; kingdom Viridiplantae; phylum Streptophyta; class Magnoliopsida; order Poales; family Poaceae; genus Triticum; species Triticum urartu. Next base: position 493,127,755 of record NC_053027.1, on the reverse strand, counting down.
TCTGCCAATTGCTCTTCAGTGTTGACGTGTATGATATCGATATCTTCCTTCACAACATGATCTCTGAGAAAGTGATGACGAATTTCAATGTGCTTTGTCTTCGAGTGCTGAACTGGGTTGTTGGCAATCTTGATGGCGCTTTCATTGTCGCGGTAAAGTGGCACTTGCTTCAGATGAATGCCATAGTCCTTGAGTGTTTGCTTCATCCACAGAAGCTGAGCGCAGCAAGATCCAGCAGCAATGTATTCAGATTCAGCAGTGGAGAGAGATACATAGTTCTGCTTCTTTGAAGACCAACATACAAGTGATCGTCCCAGAAAGTGACATGTGCCTGATGTAGACTTGCGATCAACTTTGTCACCAGCATAATCAGCATCCGAGAATCCAAACAGATCAAACTCTGAGCCCTTTGGATACCATAATCCTAGAGTTGGGGTGTGAGCCAAATATCGAAGAATTCGCATCACAGCTAAGTGATGCGACTCCTTTGGTGCCGCTTGAAATCGAGCACACATGCAAACACTAAGCATAATATCTGGCCTAGATGCACATAGATAAAGTAAAGAATCAATCATGGAGCGGTATACCTTTTGATCGAACTCTTTACCATTGTCGTCGGGACCCAGATGATGTTTGGCTGGCATTGGTGTTGTGAAGCCTTTGCAGTCTTGCATACCAAACTTCTTCAGACAATCTTTGAGATACTTCTCTTTAGATATGAAGATGCCATTGCGTTGTTGTCGTATTTGAAGACCGAGGAAGAATTTCAGCTCCCCCATCATGGACATCTGATATTGCTCTTGCATCATATATCCAAACTCTTCACTGTACTTCTGATTGGTGCAGCCGAAGATAATGTCATCCACATATATTTGGCACACAAACAGTTCACCATCATATGTCTTCGTGAAGAGAGTGGGATCTAGGGAACCAGGTATGAAGCCTTTGCTCTTCAGGAAGAATTTGAGTGTGTCATACCAGGCCCGAGGGGCTTGTTTGAGGCCATATAGTGCCTTGTTGAGCTTGTATACCATGTCAGGATGTTTTGGATCTTCAAAGCCAGGCGGTTGTGCAACATATACTTCTTCTTCTTCAATCTTGCCATTGAGAAAAGCACTCTTCACATCCATTTGATATAGAAGTATGTTATGATGATTTGCATAGGCCAGCAGTATGCGTATGGCTTCAAGTCTAGCCACAGGAGCAAATGTTTCATCGAAGTCAATGCCTTCCACTTGAGTATATCCTTGAGCAACGAGACGAGCTTTGTTTCTGACAACTTGACCATGCTCATCTTGCTTGTTGCGGTATATCCATTTGGTGCCTATTATATTGTGCTTCCGTGGATCAGGATGCTTAACTAGTTCCCATACATTATTCAGCTCAAACTGTTGAAGCTCTTCTTGCATAGCTTGAATCCATTCAGGTTCCATGAAGGCTTCTTCAACTTTCTTGGGTTCTGTTATTGAGACGAATGCGAAGTGCCCACAGAAATTTGCTAGCTGAGTTGCCCTTGAACGAGTGAGTGGACCGGGTGCATTGATGCTATCAATTATTCTTTCAATCTGCACTTCATTGGCGACGCAAGGATTTACAGGGCGAAGACTTTGCTCTTGCTGATCATTGTCGTTGTTAGAAGGAATGTCTTCAGGCTGAGCATTGTCTTCATGTTGATCAGGTGCTAAGATGATAAGTTCTTCTTCAGGATGACCTTCAGAAGGTATAATTTCTCCAGTTCCCATTAGCTTGATTGATTCACTGGATGGAACTTCATCTAGCACATTTGGCAGTTGCTCTCTTTGTGAACCATTGGTTTCATCGAACCGCACATCCACTGTTTCAACCACTTTGTAATGAAAGAGATTGAAGACTCTGTAGGAGTGCGAATCCTTTCCATATCCAAGCATAAAACCCTCATGTGCTTTTGGTGCAAACTTTGAGGTGTGATGTGGGTCCTTGATCCAGCACCTTGCGCCAAATACTCTGAAGTAACTGACATTTGGCTTCTTGCCAGTAAGGAGCTCATAAGATGTCTTGTTCAGAAGCTTGTGAAGATAAACACGATTGATTGTATGGCATGCAGTGTTAATGGCTTCAGGCCAGAATTTTCTTGGGGTCTTGTATTCATCTAGCATCGTTCTGGCCATCTCAATGAGTGTTCTGTTCTTGCATTCGACGACGCCATTCTGCTGTGGCGTGTACGGGGCTGATAATTCATGTGTGATGCCCAAGGTATCAAGATATGTATCAAGGCCAGTGTTCTTGAATTCAGTGCCATTGTCACTTCTGATGTGCTTTATCTTGGCTCCATAATTGTTCATAGCTCGATTGGCGAAGCGTCTGAAGACATCCTGCACTTCAGTCTTTTAAAGGATTATGTGCACCCAAGTATATCTAGAATAATCATCAACAATGACAAAGCCATAGAGACAAGCAGTAGTAGTAAGAGTTGAGTAATGAGTGGGACCGAAAAGATCCATGTGAAGCAGTTCGATGGGTCGAGTAGTGGTCATGATTGTCTTCAAGGGATGTTTGGCCCTCGTCATCTTCCCTGCTTCACAGGCACCGCATAAGTGATCTTTCTTGAACTTGACACCCTCGATTCCTATCACATGCTTCTTCTTTGCCAGGGTGTGGAGGTTCCTCATGCCAGCATGCCCAAGCCTCTGATGCCAGAGCCAGCATTCTGAAGCTTTTGCTAGAAGACATACGGCAAGCTCTGGTCCTGCTGAGAAATCTACCACGTACAAATCATCTTTTCGATACCCTTCAAATACTAGAGATTTGTCAGATTCCATTAGAACAATGCAACGATATTTTCCAAACATTACGATCATGTTCAAATCGCAAAGCATTGAGACAGACATTAAGTTGAAGCCAAGGGATTCAACAAGCATGACTTTATCCATGTGTTGATCCCTTGAGATTGCAACTCTACCTAGACCCAATACCTTACTTTTACCAGTGTCAGCAAATGTGATGTGGCTCTTGTCAGATGGACGTAAGGTTGAGTCCATAAGAAGGCTTCTTTTGCCAGTCATGTGATTTGTACACCCACTATCAATAATCCATTCTGAAGACACTGGTGTCGTACCCTATAGTGCAGTTAGGGGGATAGGCTTCACCAAGAGCATTGTGAAGCAAAAACATTTGACGAACCAATGGGTTATGAAAGCTTAGATCCAGATTAGGACTAATAGGGAGAGTAGCAAGCGATTCAGGAACGAAGTACATAGTAAGACCATTCGGGCATCTGATCTTGCGCCCTACAAGATGTTTAAGGTCTCCAGCAATAGCGTCAGACGATTTTGGTTTTCTGTTGGAGACAGAGTTAAGCTTTCTTAGCCACCCACATCTTCAAGGGTGGCTTAGAAGCAATAAGTCTAAGTGCAGCATCTGAGAACTTTGGCTTTGGAGCCCTAGCAAATTGTCTTGCAGGCGGACAATAGTACTCATAAGAATAAGCAGAATAGTTCTTGGTCTTATGAACATGGCAGTTTGATGAACCGCTCTCATATTCATATGCCTGAGTATGGTTTCCCTGCAAAACATTTGCGTTAGTGCGACTCAGGTGAGTCCTCCTGTCTGTATGAAGCCTTTGGACCGTATGAAGCCTTTGGTCTGAGGTTTGTCTTCTTCACGTGAGGTGTCATGATGACATTCACAGGAAGATTCTCCAGACACCTTTTTGGAACCCAGATCTTCTTCATAGGCGGTCCATTCCTGCAGTTAGTACCAATGTACCTGGCAAACACTTCACCATACTGATTCTTAAACAGTATATAGTTTGCATCAAAGGATTCATCAATGATAATGGGGTTAGCACAAGTGAAGCCAGATAGATTGGATGGATCTGCTGAAGGTTCCTTTGCAGCAACCCACATGGTTTTGGGATACTGCTCAGGTTTCCAGTAAGAGCCATCAACATTCATTTTCCTTACGAACACAACACCCTCTTTCCTCGGGTTTCAGTTCAGAATCTGCTTTTTGAGGACATCACATAGTGTCTGATTCCCTTTAAGACTTTTGTACATCCCTGTTTCGAGCAATGTCTTCAACCTAGCATTCTCATCAGCAATAGCAGTGGTATCCTCAGCAGAGGGGTTAGTTACCACATCAACAGTTGAAGATATTGCAACAGTAGTAGTAGTAGAACATTCAGCAACAGAAGTAGCATTATCACGCTCAATGCATTTAAGACATGGTGGTTCAAATCCTTCCTGAGCGGGACTGATCTGTTTGGCGCGAAGTGACTCGTTTTCCTTTTGAAGATCTTCATGAGCCGCTCTCAATTTCTCAAGATCTTGCTTCCTTTGAAGATAATCATAGGAAAGCTTTCCATGAGTTGTTGAGAGAGTTTCATGACGACTTTCAAGTTCCTGATACTTAATGTGAAGATTTTTTATGTCTTCAATTAAGGATTCAGATCGAGTCATTTCAGCACCTAACAGATCGTCGCTTCTGTCTAACATTTTTTGAATATGTTCCATAGCTTTCTGTTGTTCAGTTGCAATTTTAGCAAGTGTTTTGTAGCTGGGTTTTGAACCACAATCAGAGTCATCGTCACTAGATGTTTGATAGTAAGTAGTGCGTGTGTTTACCTTGGCACCGCGTGCCATGAAGCAGTAGGTAGAAGCGAAGTAGTCCTTGTCATTTGCATCGGTGTCGGTGATGAAGTCATTGTCTTCAGTGTTGAAGATGGACTTAGCAACGTATGCTGTAGCCAGACTTGCGACGCCTGAATCGGACTCCTCCTCAGACTCCACCTCCGCCTCCTCAGAAGCAGACTCCTCCTCTGAATCCATTTCCTTGCCAACAAACGCACGTGCCTTGCCAGATGAGCTCTTCTTGTGTGATGAAGACTTTGAGGAAGACTTGGAAGAAGACTTTGAGTATTTCTTCTTCTTCTTGTCGTCAGAGTCATATTCCTTACTCTTCTGCTTCTTTTTGTTCTCATTGTCCCACTTTGGACACTCAGAGATGAAGTGGCCAAGTTTCTTACACTTGTGACATGTTTCTTCTTGTAGTCATGAGCAGAAGCTTCATCATTCCTTGAGCTTGATCGGGAAAACTTTCTGAAGCCTTTCTTCTTGGTGAATTTTTGGAACTTCTTGACAAGCATAGCAAGTTCCCTTCGAATGTCTTCAGGATCATCAGAACTGTTGTCAGATTCTTCTTCAGCTGAGGAGACAGCTTTTGCCTTCAGGGCACGAGTTCGCCCATAGTTTGGACCGTAGATATCTCTTTTCTCAGAAAGCTGAAACTCATGTGTGTTGAGCCTCTCAAGTATGTCAGACGGATCGAGTGTCTTGAAATCAGGACGTTCTTGAATCATTAGGGCTAGGATGTCAAACGAACTATCAAGTGATCTCAGTAGTGTCTTGACGACTTCATGTTTGGTGATCTCAGTAGCGCCGAGGGCTTGAAGCTCATTTGTGATGTCAGTGAGTCGGTCAAATGTGTGCTGGACATTCTCATTGTCATTTCGCTTGAAGCGGTTGAAGAGGTTGCGAAGGACACTGATTCTCTGATCTCTCTAGGTTGAGACGCCTTCATTGACCTTGGAGAGCCAGTCCCAGACCAGCTTAGATGTCTTCAAAGCACTCACACGGCCATACTGTCCTTTGGTCAGATGACCACAGATGATATTCTTGGCAGTAGAGTCCAGTTGAATGAATTTCTTGACATCAGCAGCAGTGACACCTTCTACAGCCTTGTGAACGCCGTTCTCGGCGACATACCATAGGTCGACGTCAATGGCTTCAAGATGCATGCGCATCTTATTCTTCCAGTAGGGATATTCTGTTCCATCAAAGACGGGGCATGCAGCGGAGACTTTAATTATCCCTGCAGTCGACATAGCTAAAACTCCAGGTGGTTAAACCGAATCACACAGAACAAGGGAGCACCTCGCTCTGATACCAATTGAAAGTGCGTTATATCGACTAGAGGGGGGTGAATAGGCGATTTTTATGAAAGTCTTCAAAACGTGGGAGTTATGAAGACAAACGATAGAAATAAACCTAATACCCTGTAGCGGAAGGTAGACTACACTAGGCAAGCCATAGTCAAGTATTCAATAGAGTGACAGCACAATGACTTAATAGCAGCAATGTAGTAAGGATCAGGTAGGAAGATATTATGAAGCCTAACAGAACATGTAGTCACTTAGTGAAGACAAAAGATAGTGCAAACATACAATGACTTCACAAGGAGCAACAGTATGTAAAGGGAAGGGAAGATGAAACCAGTGACTCGTTGAAGACAATGATTTGTTCGACCAGTTCCAGTTGCTGTGACAACTGTACGTCTAGTTGGGGCGGCTAGGTATTTAAACCTTAGGACACACAGTCCCGGACACCCAGTCCTGAGCACGCAGCTCAGGACACCCAGTCCTCACCGTATTCCCCTTGAGCTAAGGTCACACAGACCTCGCCCAATCACTCTGGTAAGTCTTCAAGGTAGACTCCCAAACCTTCACAGACTTCGTTCAGCGGCAATCCACAATGTCTCTTGGATGCTCAGAACGCGACGCCTAACTGGCTGGAGGATGCACAGTCCTCAAGTGTAATAAGTCTTCAGATCACACAGACAAGAAGACTTAAGTGATGCCTAATTCTCTTTGGCTCTGGGTGGTTAGGGCTTTATCCTCACAAGGAATTCTCTCTCAAAGGCTTCGAGGTGGGTTGCTCTCAAACGACAAAAGCCGTACTCTGAATCTGAGCAGCCAACCGTTTATGGTTGTAGGGGGTGGGCTATTTATAGCCACTTGGCAACCCGACCTGATTTGTCCGAAATGACCCTGGGTCACTAAGGAACTGACATGTGTTCCAACGGTTAGATTTCAAACTCACACGGCAACTTTACTTGGGCTACAAGCAAAGCTGACTTGTCCGACTCTGGACAAGATTCGCTCTCATAGTCTTCACTCAAAGACATAGGTTTTAGTTTAGGCATCACTTCAGTCATTCTGACTGGTTCTCTTGGACCCCACTTAACAGTACCGTGGTTCCTATGACTCAACACAAAAGAAAAAGAACTACGAAAGATCTAAGTCTTCGAGCTCCATAGGCTTCATGTGGTGTCTTCTCTTGTCATAGTCTTCAATGTGAATATATTCATATACCACCTTTGACTTCAATGTCTTCATACATTTTTAGGGGTCATCTCTGGTAGGAAAACCGAATCAATGAGGGACTTCTACCTGTGTTATCCTGCAATTCTCACAAACACATTAGTCCCTCAACTAGGTTTGTCGTCAATACTCCAAAACCAACTAGGGGTGGCACTAGATGCACTTACAGGTACGCTTAAGCCCCTGGCGTATTGGCCGTACCAGAGTGTACGGGTGCTTAATGTCATGAATGAACATATATATAAAAAAGAATAGAGAATGCGGTAATAGTCTAGTGCTATGCATTGTTTATTCAAAAAGGTGCGTCGAAGCAGAATGATACAAGTAGTGCGATAAGCAAAAAGTAGGACTATTTGACATGTCCCCTCCAAGGGCAAGCTGAGGAATGGTATTTAAAACAGGTATTTCACTCGTTATCAGAGACCACCTGGGAATTCCATGGTGCAACGTAGGTTTCTGCCTCCTTGGTTGTTGTATCGTGTGTCCGGCAATCGTACTGCCGGACGGGGTTTCCAGAGAGTAAAGTCCTGAAAGAGAGAAAAAATAACAAAGCGGGAAGCCCCTAGTGCGGTTGAGCTACGTTTTGGGGCATGCTGTAGTCATGCCCCCACACCTATGCCCATGGTATTTTCAATGCGTAATTATGTACGCGTGGTGCGGATTTCGCTGTTTGGCTGGGACTAAGGTGGGGGCCGCATTGCTATGCGAGCTCGGAACATGCCAGGCAGGTCTTGTTGCAGATTACTTCGGGCGCGCTTGACGGTGTCCGGGTGTTGAATCACCGAACTGGTGGATTGCCTGAAGAGGCTGCTTTGTGCTTCTGCTGCGAGGGCCGCAGTGTGCTCCTCCGTGCGGAGAGAGCGCTCTGTGTTTCCATTGACTGTGATGACCCCCCGAGGTCCTGGCATCTTGAGCTTGAGGTATGCATAATGCAGTACCGCATTGAATCTTGCAAATGCGGTTCGCCCGAGCAGTGCGTGATAGCCACTGCGGAACAGGACTATATCAAAGATTAACTCCTCGCTTCGGAAGTTATCCGGGGATCCGAAGATCACTTCCAGTGTGACTGAGCCTATGCAATGGGCCTCTACACCTGGTATGATGCCTTTGAAGGTCATTTTTGTGGGTTTGATCCTTGAGGGGTCTATACCCATTTTGCACACTGTGTCCTGATAAAGAAGGTTCAGGCTGTTGCCGCCGTCCATAAGGACTCGGGTGAGGTGAAATACGTCGATGATTGGGTCTAGGACCAGTGCGGCGAATCCGCCATGACGGATACTAGTGGGGTGGTCCCTGCGATCGAAGGTGATCGGACAGGAGGACCATGGGTTGAACTTTGGGGCGACTGGCTCCAATGCATATACGTCCCTTAGCGCACGCTTCCGCTCCCTCTTGGGGATGTGGGTTGCGTATATCATGTTCACTGTCCGCACTTGTGGGGGGAACCTCTTCTGTCCTCCGGTGTTCGGCGGCCGGGGCTCCTCCTCGTCATCGCTATGTAACCCCTTATCTTTGTTCTCGGCATTTAACATGCCGGCCTGCTTGAACACCCAACATTCCCTGTTGGTGTGGTTGGCTGGCTTGTCGGGGGTGCCGTGTATTTGACACGAGCGATCGAGTATACGGTCCAAACTGGACGGGCCCGGAGAGCTTCTTTTGAATGGCTTTTTCCGCTGACTGGGTTTAGAGCCTCTGAATCCGGCATTGGTTGTCGTATCCTCAGTATTGTCGCTGTTGATGCCGCGCTTGTGTTTGTTGCGACGTGACCTGCCATTGCTATCCTTGGTATCCGAAGTACCATGGTGCTTTGATATATTATTGCTACGAGCCAGCCAGCTGTCCTCTCCCGCGCAAAAGCGGGTCATGAGTGTCGTGAGGGCTGCCATAGATTTCGGCTTTTCCTGGCCAAGGTGCTGGGCGAGCCACTCGTCACGGATGTTGTGCTTAAAAGCTGCTAGGGCCTCTGCATCCGGACAGTCGACGATTTGTTTTTTCTTTGTCAGGAACTGTGTCTAGAATTGCCTGGCTGATTCCTCTGGCTGCTGAATTATGTGGCTCAAGTCATCGGCATCTGGTGGTCGCACATAAGTGCCCTGGAAGTTGTCGAGGAATGCGGCTTCTAGATCTTCGCAACAGACAATGGATTCTGTTGGCAGGCTGTTGAGCCAATGTCGAGCTGGTCCTTTGAGCTAGAGTGGGAGGTATTTGATGGCGTGTAGATCATCACCGCGGGCCATGTGGATGTGCAGGAGGAAGTCCTCGATCCATACCGCAGGATCTGTTGTGCCGTCGTATGATTCGATATTTAGGGTTTGAAACCCTCTGGTATTTGGTGATCCATTACTTCGTCTGTGAAGCATAGGGGGTGTGCGACGCCTCTGTACTGGGCTATGTCGCGACGTAGCTCAAATGAGTCTTGTCCGCTGTGTTCGGCCCGGCCGGATTTACTTTTACTGTATCCGGCGTGACGGTTATCGTCTCGCGTAGTGGCGCGCCCTCGTGATCTGTAGATCGATCTTGCGTGTTTTGCTTTGTCCTCCAACACGTCTCGCAGGTCTAGCATGTTTCCCCGTGCCTTGACATTTTTATTTGAGTGGCATCAGGGTGCGGGCTAAGCTTTTGGCTGAAATGCCTCTCTGTCGCGGCCACGAGGTGGCCGATCAGCCGCGTCATACGCTGGAGATGTAGGTTTTAATGCTTCCTCCTCCAGTCGGGGTAGCAACCTGCGCTTTGGGTATCTCTTGGAGGGGCGTTTGAGTTCATATTCCTCGGGCACAAGGACTTCAGTCCATTTGTCAGCTAGCAAATCTTGATCAGCTTGAAGTTGTTGTTGCTTTTTCTTAAAGCTATTTGCCGGGGCTATAAGCCGGCACTTGAAGCGCTCTTGCTCGACGGGATCCTCAGGAACGACAAATTCGTCATCGTCGAGGCTTGCCTCGTCTTCGGAGGGAGGCATGTAATTATCATCCTCCGCCTCTCCATCTGCCACTCTCTCGGGAGGGATGGCTTCTCCATCATCCTGCTCTAAATCTTGCTGGAGGGGATTGTCGTCATCTTCGGCACTGTCCGGAGTGCTATTAAATCCTGTGTCGGTATCACCGCTTTTCCTTTGGCGAGACTTAGAGCGGCGCCGCTGTCGTCGGCGCTTGGGTTGCTTCTTGGAGGGGTCATCCTCCGCTGTCCCGTTGCTATTGCCTTCTTTGGGTGTGTCCACCATGTATATATCATATGATGAGGTGGCTGTCCAGTGCCCTGTGGGCAGTGGTTCCTGTTCGTCTCCTGCATCGTCGTCCATACCGTCGATGTCTTCGGAGTCGAAGAGTGTGTTGGTCAAATCATCGACAGTGGCTACTAAGTGGGTGGTGGGTGGGCGGCGAATTTCTTCGTCATCCGCATCCCAATCCTGCCAGACGTAGTTCGGCCAGGACTCTCTTGACAAGGAGAGAGACCTTAATGAGTTCAGTATGTCGCCGAACGGCGAGTGCTGAAAGATATCCGCGGAGGTGAACTCCATGATCGGTGCCCAGTCGAATTCGATAGGCACGGGCGCAGGCGGTTCGGAGTCCGTGGCCGGGGAAGAATCCGGCAGTTTGGCGTCACGGCTCTCGTGAAGGGTAAGGTCGATACTTGGCTCGATCGCCGCTGAGAATGCGGCCTCCGTGGCGGGGGTCTATCCACCCGTCCATGGATGGCACAATTGGCTCCGAATTGAGGGTCGGAGAAGTTGCCGGTGCGGTCTCCTGAACACTGTCCGATGGTAGAGCTAAATCATGCTCATCATGACCGTGCGGCGCACTCGGCAGGGGCTCAAATCCGTCGAAGATCAAGTCTCCACGGATGTCGGCCGTGTAGTTTAAGCTTCCAAACCTGACCTGGTGGGCAGGGTTGTAACTCTCGATCTGCTCCAGATGGCCAAGCGAGTTGGCCCGCAGTGAGAAGCCGCCGAATACAAAGATCTGTCCGGGGAGAAAAGTCTCACCCTGGACTGCATCGGTATCGATGATCAAAGGAGCCATCAAGCCTAACGATGAAGACATAGAGGAACTCTCAATGAAAGCACCAATGTCGGTGTCAAAACCGGCGGATCTCGGGTAGTGGGTCCTGTCGGGGATATAACAATTTGTGTAAGCCGCCCTGGAGGGGTCGGGTTATGAAAAGAGGATTATCATGCAAAGCCCAGGATCAATCATGAAGATGGAGGTTCAGTAAAGGGTCTAAAGCCCACGGGCGACTTATGGCCCATACTGATAAACCGTCGTAGTGGCGTGACTTGTATCATAAGGTAAAATTGACTAGTCACCGAGCCGGACACTATGTATGAGCCGGCCGGGACTCTATAGGCCACCGGGCGTCAACCCATGTATATAAGGGGACGACTCGGTGGCGGCTTAGGTCAAGAAACAACCAAATCGATAACCAAGCCGGCGAGTTGAGGCCCTTGGAGATCGAAACTTCAACAATACCAATCCCAACTAGACATAGGCTTTTACCTTCATCGTAAGGGGCCGAACTAGTATAAAAACTCTCTCGTGTGTCCCTTGTCCCGATTAACCCCTTTAAGCTTCCTAGTGTGATGGCCCTACGACTAAGTCCTTGCTCTAGGACATCTGCCGTGTCAACTCCACGACAGTTACCGTTACTTCCATACTACTTTGCTACTAAATACTTTAGGCCGGGGACACGATGTTTACCCAGGTTTGGGCCCTCTTGATGGAGGTAATACCCTATGTCCTGCTTGATTATTCTTGATAATATGAGTAGTACAAGATTTGATCTACCACGAGATCAGAGAGGCTAAACACTAGAAGCTAGCCTATGGTATGATTGTTGTTCTTCGTCCTACGGACTAAACCCTCCGGTTTATATAGACACCGGAGGGGGCTAGGGTTACACAGAGTCGGTTACAAGGAAGGATATCTACATATCCATATTGCCAAGCTTGCCTTCCACGCCAAGGAGAGTCTTCAATCTTGTATCTTCATAGTCCAACAGTCTGGCCAAAGGATATAATCCGGCTGTTCGGATACCCCCTAATCCAGGACTCCCTCAGAGACCATCTTCATCCTACGCCTCCTACGGATTAATAAACCTTAGGTCATCCACTTGAGGGAAATTTTCTACTGTCCTACAAACCTCTGCACTTGGAGGCCCGACAACGTCTACAAGAAGAAGGTTGTGTAGTAGACATCAAGCTCTTTTCTGGCGCCGTTGCCGGGGAGGTTAGCGCTTGAAGGTATATATTTAGATCTTGCAATCGAGTCTTTTAGTTTCTTGTTTTATCACTAGTTTAGTTTATAAAAGAAAATTACAAAAAAATATGGAATTAAGTTTGCCTCATACGCTTCATCTTTTTAATATCTTTCGTGAGTATGATGGAAAGGAAGATTGTGCCAAAGTGTTAGAAGAAGAATGCATTAAAATGTTTGGCACTAAATCTTTGAATGATGAGCATGATTGCAATGTTGTTAGTATGAACTCCTTGAGTATCCATAATACTAATGATGATTGCACTAGTTATGATGAAAATGTCTCCTATAAACATGTCAATTTTTGTGGAGTGTATTGGGTTTGCAAGTACACACCAAATAGGGAAGATAGATATTGCAAGAGGCATAAGCATTTAGAAACTAAATGGTTGCAAGAAAGGCTAGATGTTTGTGCTGAAAATTTAAATTTTCTTGGCCGTACTTGTGAACTTTGCAATGAACATGGTCATTTAACCATCCGATGCAAATTGTTTCATGATCTAATCGTTTCCAAAAATTGTGATGACTTGATTTCTCTTGCACACCATAATGAACTTAGTTTGCTTATGGGTTACGAACAAATGCAACGTATAACTAACTATCTTCCAGTTTTTTCTTGTGATTAACTTCTTGGCTTTGATCTAGAGGAAATTTATATGTATTGTGCAGTGAATTGTATTGAAAATCCTTATATTGCCAACTACCTAAAGAAAACAAAAGAAATATAAGATGAAGAGAATACTAATGAAAGGGAAGAGACTTCCCAATACCCTCCTATTATTTCTTATGATGAATCAGGTAACGAGGAGGAGCCTCCTATTCAACCAATCTCATTAATAAGGAGCTCCAAAAAGAGGATTGAACCCGTACATGATGTGGTGAAGAAGAAGAAAAGAAAAAGGAAGATAGGTAAAAAGATATCTCTCCCAAATAATGCTGCTCCTATTACTATTGTGCCTCATGAAAATATAATTGTGGAAGATAATGAAACTTCTTATGATCTTGAAAATCTTTTTGGCACTTGCTTGGAAGAATATGATAATTGCTATACTATTGGTGCTATCCATACTATTAATGATGAGAGTGATTATGCTTATGATATGAAAAGGCCCAAGCTTGGGGATTCTATGTTTGATGAAGATGATGTTTTTGAGAATATATTTGCTGCAATTAATGTTAGTCCCAAGCTTGGGGAAGCTATGTTTAATGAACATGATATTTGTAGTCTCCCAAGTTTTGATATGCAAATTTATTATGATAATAGCATGCCTCCTACTAATGATGATTATATTGATGAAAGTGGATTTGGAGATGTCATGACTTTATTTAGTAATGATTACACTATCTTGGAAGAGGTTTCAATCGATTATGATGAGAACAAAGTTGCTACTTATGATAATTATTGTGATGATACATATGCTATAAAAAGTAGTGATGATTATATTTATAAAACTTGTCATGATTATGATTACCTATTTTCTGAACATTACTCTTTTAATGTGGAAACAATTTATAGTATTCAACTGTGTTATGATACTCCCATTATTCCGATCGAGAAGAATTTTGCTTATGTAGAGACTAGTAAATTTTCTATGCTTGTAGATCATGAAAAGAATGCTTTAGGCGCTGGTTATATTGTTGAATTCATTCATGATGCTACTGAAAATTATAATGAGGGAGGAATATATTCTTGTAGGAATTGCAATAATATCAAGTTTCCTCTCTATGTGCTTAAAGTTTTGAAGTTATGCTTGTTTTACCTTCCTATGCAAGTTGATTCTTGTTCCCACAAGTTGTTTGCTCACAAAATCACTATGCATAGGAAGAGGGTTATACTTAAATGTGCTAGTCATATTCTTCATGATATTCTCTTGATGTTTCAATTCTTATCTTTTATGAGAGCATCATTGAAATCATCATGCCTAGCTTGGGGCGTTAAACGATAGCGCTTGTTGGGAGGCAACCCAATTTTATTTTTGTTCCTTGCTTTTTGCTCCTGTTTAGTAATCAATAATTCATCTAGCCTCTGTTTAGATGTGGTTTTATTGTTTTCATTAGTGTTTGTGCCAAGTAGAACGTTTGGGAAGACTTGGGGGAAGTCTTTGCGATCATGCTGTAAAAAACAGAAACTTTAGCGCTCACGAGATTTGCTGCCATTTCTTATTGGAGAGTGATATTTAGTTAATTATTTTTGCATATGATTAATAGATAAATTCCTCACTTGAATCAATTTATTTGAGAATTTTATGAGTTCCATAAGTATACGTTTGATCCGGATTACTACAGACTGTTCTGTTTTTGACAGATTCTGTTTTCTATGTGTTGTTTGCTTATTTTGATGCATCTATGGCTAGTAGAAGAGTTTATAAACCATAGAGAAGTTGGAATACAGTAGGTTTAACACCAATATAAATAAAGAATGAGTTCATTACAGTACCTTGAAGTGGCGTTTTGCTTTCTTTCGCTAACGGAGCTCATGAGTTTTCTGTTGTGAAGTTTTCAAGTTTTGGGTAAAGATTCGATGGACTATGGAATAAGGAGTGGCAAGAGCATAATATTGGGATTCCCAAGGCACCCCAAGGTAATATTCAAGTACAACCAAGAGCCTAATCTTGTGGATGCCCCGGAAGGCATCCCCTCTTTCATCTTCGTTCATCGGTAACTTTACTTGGAGCTATATTTTTATTCACCACATGATATGTGTTTTGCTTGGAGCATCATTTTATTTTATTTATTTATTCTTGCTGTTTGAATAAAATACCAAGATATGAAATTCTTAGATGTTAGAGAGTCTTCACATAGTTGCATAATTATTTGACTACTCATTGATCTTCACTTATATCCTTCGGAGTAGTTTGTTGTTGCTCTAGGTCTTCACTTATATCCTTTTAGAGCACGGGGGTGGTTTTATTTTATAGAAATAGATGAACTCTCATGCGTCACTTATATTATTTTGAGATTCCTAAACAGCATGGTAATTTGCTTTGGCTATGATATTAGTCCTAATATGATGGGCATCCAAGAGGGATATAATAAAAACTTTCATATAAGTGCATTGAATACTAAGAGAAGTTGGATACTTGATGATTGTTTTAAGATATGGAGATAGTGATATCAAAGTTGTGGTAGTTGGGTAGTTGTGAATTTGAGGAATACTTGGGTTGAAGTTTGCAAGTCCCGTAGCATGCACGTATGGTAAACGTTGTGTAACAAATTTGAAACATAAGGTGTTATTTGATTGTCTTCCTTATGAGTGGCGGTCGGGGACGAGCGATGGTCTTTTCCTACCAATCTATCCCCCTAGGAGCATGCGCGTAATGCTTGGTTTTTAATGACTTGTAGATTTTTGCAATAAGTATGTGAGTTCTTTATTACTAATGTTGATTCCATGGATTATACCCATGTTGAGTCCATGGATTATACCCACTCTTCCCCTTCCATCATTGCTAGCCTCTTCGGTACCGTGCATTACCCTTTCTCACATTGAGAGTTGGTGCAAACTTTGCCGGTGCATCCAAACCCCGTGATATGATACGCTCTATCACACATAAACCTCCGTATATCTTCCTCAAAACAGCCACTGAGGGAGTCCTGGACTAGGGGGTGTTCAGATAGCCGGACTATACCTTCAGCCGGACTCCTGGACTATGAAGATACAAGATTGAAGACTTCGTCCCGTGTTCGGAAGGGACTTTCCTTGGCGTGGAAGGAAAGCTTGGCGATACGGATATTCAGATCTCCTACCATTGTAACCGACTTTGTGTAACCCTGAACCTCTCCGGTGTCTATATAAACCGGAGGGTTTTCGTCTGTAGGACAACATAGACAACAACAATCATACCATAGGCTAGCTTCTAGGGTTTAGCCTCTCCGATCTCGTGGTAGATCTACTCTTGTACTACCCATATCATCAATATTAATCAAGCAGGACGTAGGGTTTTACCTCCATCGAGAGGGCCCGAACCAGGGAAAAACTTCGTGTCCCTTGCCTCGTGTTACCATCCGGCCTAGACGCACAGTTCGGGACCCCCTACCCAATATCCGCCGGTTTTGACACCGACATTGGTGCTTTCATTGAGAGTTCCTCTGTGTCGTCGCCGTCAGGCTCGATGGCTCCTACAATCATCAATAGCGATGCAGTCCAGGGTGAGACCTTCCTCCCCGGACAGATCTTCGTCTTCAGTGGCTTCGCACTGCGGGCCAATTCACTTGGCCGTCTGGAGCAGATCGAAAGCTACGCCCCTGGCCGTTAGGTCAAATTCAGAAGTTTAAACTACACGGCTGACATCCGCGGAGACTTGATCTTCGACGGATTCGAGCCACTGCCGAGCGCGCCACACTGTCCCGGCGAGCATGATCTAGCTCTGCCACCGAACAGTGCCCTGGAGGCCGCACCCGCATCAGCTTCGACCCTTAAGTCGGAGCCAACTGCGCCGATCGAGGATGGGCGGTTGGACGCCACCTCGAGGGCTGCGATCCCAATGGCGATTGAGCCGAACACCAGCCCCATACCCCGCGAGATTCGTGACTCCAAGGAGCCGGACTCCTCCCCGGACTCCGAACACTCCGCGCCCCAGCCGATCGAATCCGATTGGGCGCCGATCACGGAGTTTACTGCCGCGGACATCTTTCAACACTTGCCTTTCGGCGATATTCTGAAGACACTGAAGTCTCTCTCTTTATCAGGAGAGTCCTGGCTAGACGACGTTCAGCAAGGTTGGGATTCGGACGATGAAGAAATTCAAAGCCCACCCCCCACCCACTTTGTAGCCACTGTCGACGATTTAACCGACATGCTCGACTTCGACTCCGAAGACATCGACGGTATGGACGCCGATGAAGGAGATGATGAAGAACCAGCGCCTACTAGGCCCTGGAAAGCCACCTCGTCATATGACATATACATGGTGGACACCCCAAAAGAAGGAGATGGCGATGGAACAGCGGAGGATGACCCCTCTAAGAAACAGCCTAAGCGCCAGCGTCAGCGGCGCCGCTCAAAATCCCGCCAAAACAAACACGGCGATTCCAGCACGGGAGATAATAATACTCCAGAAAGCGCCAAAGAAAATCCCCTCGAGCAAGATTTAGCACAGGAGGATGGAGAAACCAGCCCTCATGAGAGAGCGGCTGACAGAGAGGTCGAGGACGATAATTATATGCCTCCCTCCGAAGACGAGGCAAGCCTCGACGACGACGAATTTGTCGTGCCAGAGGATCCCGTCAAACAAGAGCGTTTTCAACGCAGGCTTATGGCCACGGCAAGAAGCCTCAAGAAAAAACAGCAATAGCTTAAAGCTGATCAAGATTTGCTAGTTGAAAGATGGACTGAAGTCCTTGCAGCCGAAGAGCATCAACTCGAACGCCCCTCCAAGAGCTACCCAAAGCACAGGTTGCTACCCCGATTAGAGGAGGAAGAACTTGATGCGGCCGACCGGCCACCTCGTGGCCGCGACAGAGAGGCCTCTCGGCCCTCCACTCAAGCCGCACCCCGTAACAAGGCACGGGAATATGCGCCGGACTTACGAGATATGTTGGAAGACAAGGCAAGGCAAACAAGATCGATCTACGGATCGCGTGGGCACCCCACGGCTCGAGACGGTAACCGTCACGCCAGCCACAAATTCGGCAGGGCTGAACACAGTAGACAAAGCTCATTGGAGCTACATCATGATATAGCCCAATACAGAGGCGCCGCACACCCACTATGCTTCACAGACGAAATAATGGATCATCAAATCCCCGAGGGTTTCAAACCCGTAAACATCGAATCATATCATGGCACAACAGATCCTGCGGTATGGATCGAGGATTATCTCCTTCATATCCATATGGCCCGCGGCAACGATTTCCACGCTATCAAATACCTCCCACTCAAGCATAAAGGATCAGCTCGGCATTGGCTTAATAGCTTGCCAACAGGATCAATCAGTTGTTGGGAGGACCTGGAAGCCGCATTCCTCGACAATTTCCAGGCACTTATGTGCGACCTAAGCCACGTAATTTAGCAGCTAGATGAATCGGCCAGGCAATTCTGGACACGGTTCCTAACAAAGAAAATCAAATAGTCGACTGTCCGGACACAGAGGCCCTAGCAGCCTTCAAGCACAATATCCGTGACGAGTGGCTTGCCCGGCACCTAGGACAGGAAAAGCCGAAATCTATGGCAGCACTCACGACACTCATGACCCGCTTTTGCGCGGGAGAAGACAGCTGGCTTGCTCGTAGCAACAATATGACCAAGAACCCTGGTAATTCGGATACCAAGGACAGTAGTGGCAGGTCACGTCGCAACAAGCAGAAGCGCCGCATTAACGGCGACAATGCTGAGGATACGGCAGTTAATGCCGGATTCAGAGGCTCTAAATCCGGTCAGCGGAAAAAGCCATTCAAAAGGAATCCTAGGGGCCCGTCCAGTTTAGACCGAATACTCAACCGCTTGTGCCAGATACATGGCACCCCCGAAAAGCCGGCCAATCACACCAACAGGGATTGTTGGGTGTTCAAGAAGGCAAGCAAGTTAAATGCCGAAAATGAAGACAAGGGGCTGCATAGCGACGATGACGAGGATCCCCGGCCACCGAACAACAGTGGACAGAAGGGTTTTCCCCCACAAGTGCGGACGATGAACATGATATACGCAACCCGCGTCCCCAAAAGGGAGCGGAAGCGCGCGTTAAGGGATGTATACGCGGTAGAGCCAGTCGCCCCAAAGTTCAACCCATGGTGCTCCTGCCCGATCACCTTTGATCGAAGGGACCATCCCACTAGCATCCGTCATGGCGGATTCGCCGCATTGGTTCTAGACCCAATTATTGACGGATTTCATCTCACTAGAGTCCTTATGGACGGCGGCAGCAGCCTGAACCTGCTTTACCAGGATACAGTGCGGAAAATGGGCATAGATCCCTCGAGGATTAAGCCCACCAAAACGACCTTTAAAGGCGTAATACTAGGTGTAGAGGCCAACTGTACAGGCTCAGTCACACTTGAAGTGGTCTTCGAATCCCCGGATAATTTCCGAAGCGAGGAGTTGAACTTCAACATAGTCCCATTCCGCAGTGGCTATCACGCACTGCTCGGACGAACCGCATTCGCCAAGTTCAATGCAGTCCCACACTACGCATACCTTAAGCTCAAGATGCCAGGCCCTCGAGGAGTAATTACGGTCAATGGAAACACCGAACGCTCCCTCCGAACGGAGGAGCACACGGCGGCCCTTGCAGCGGAAGTACAAAGCAGCCTCTCCAGGCAGTTCTCCAGTCCGGCCATTAAACGTTCGGACACCGTCAAGCGCGCCCAGAGTAACCTACAACAAGACCGCCTGGCATGTTTCGAGCAGGCATAGCAATGCGGCCCCAACCCCAACCCTTGCAAAAAAGCGACGCCGGTGCTTCGCGTACATAACTATGCTCTAAAAATACCATGGGTATAGGGGGAGGGGCACCATCACGGCATACCCGAAACACGGCTTAAACTGCACCAGGGACTGCCGATTTCTTAATTTTCTCTTACTTTCAGGACTCCATTCTTCGGAAGGCCTATTCGGCAGTTCAATTGCCGCACAAACGATGCAAGAACCAGGGAGGCAGACAAGCCACGCCGCATTACGGAACTCACAGGTGGTCTCTATCACGAGCAGTATACCTGTTTCGCATACTATTCCGCAGCTTGCCCCTGGAGTAGACATGTTAAATAGTCCAACTTTTTGTTTATCGCATTATTTGTATCGTTCTGCTTTGATCACAGCTATTTTTAATAAACAATGCATAGCTTTTGTCTATTTTTGCATTACCTTTTTCTATATAAATATATGTTCCTTCACGACATGTTGCTCCCGTACAATTTGGTACGGCCAAAATACGCCAGGGGCTTCAGTACCCCTCAATATGGTGTGAGAAGTCCGAACACTTTCACAAGTGCGGCACCCCGAACTCATAGCATTATATGCATCGGCTCCGAATCATGTCTTGGGTCAATAGTTGGGTTTGCCCGGCTCCTATGTTTTGGTGCCTTACGTTCCGCTATATCGGCTAAGGTAGCACTAGGAGAACCACTACGATTGTGCCCCAGTTGAGCTGGGCCGAGCACCTCAGTGGAGAAAGCTAAAACTGACTGTCATGATGAAGCAAGAGATGGTCGCTGTTCGAGAGGTTTTTTCGAGTCCCTAAAGACTTATGCCGCTTAGGGCGAGGAGTCGGCTCTGTCCGGCCAAGGCGTGGATAGCGCCCCGAACTCGGTCTTCTGAATAGTAGGGGCTTCGCCGAAATTTAAAATTATAGAATTCTATGGCTAAGCGAGAGTGTTCACGCGTTATAGTCCGATTTCCTTGTTCATTGGGCTGAGCGCCTCCCTCGAAGGACCCAAACATGGGAAAAAGAGCACTCAAGTTTATCCCCGAACACCCCAACACTAGCGGCACGGGGGCAGAAGCCGACGACTCGCCATCTCTCAGAATTGATAAACAGCCACACAGAAGGTAATATTTTAAATTCAAATAGCATTGCTCAGCGCATATGAATAAGTTTTCAGCGCACAGGACAAAAATGAGCGAGTTTTACTCAAAAATTACATCCCTAGAACATTCATCAGCCACAAGGCAGGCACCCTTCAGAACATCCTTATAGTAATTCTCGGGCTTGCAATGCTCTTTCCCCGGCGGTGGCCCGTCCTACACAAGCTTCTCAGCATCCAGCTTGCCCCAGTGCACCTTAGCACGGGCAAGGTCCCTACGGGCACCTTAAATGCAGACGGAGCGCTGATGACTTCGAGCCTTGGACAGGCCTCCACCAGCCGCCGCACCAGCCCGAAATAGCTCCCAGGAAGAGCCTCTCCAGGCCACAACCGAACTAGGAGGCCCTTCATGGCCTGTTCGGCTGCCTTGTGGAGCTCGACCAGTTGCTTCAGCTGGTCGCTCAGGGGCACGGGGTGTCCGGCCTCAGCATACTGAGACCAGAACACCTTCTCTGTCGAGCTGCCCTCCTCGGCTCGATAGAATGCGGCAGCATCGAACACACTCCGGGGAAGATCTGCGAACGCTCCTGGAGAGCTCCAGATTCGGGTAAGTAACAAGTAACTCACGTTTATATGTTTGCTTTGCATAAAGAATGCCTTACCCGCCGCTATGTTCTTCACCTCATTCAACTCCTGGAGGGTCTTCTGGGATTCGGTCTTGGCAGACTTGGCATTTTCAATAGCCGCCGCGAGCTCGGACGCTCGCGTCTTCGAGTCAAGCTCCGAACTCTCATGTTTCTTCATGAGAACCTGGAGCTCTTGCCGCACCTTGCCAACCTCTGCCTCATACTTCTCCCGCTCGGTGCACTCCACGGCCGCACTCTTCTCGGCCTTGAGCAGCGCTTGCTTAAGGGTCGCCACTTCAGACGTGGCCCCTACAATAGCCAAGTTAATCCTGTCATTTTTTGCAATTGCACCTTTTTTATACATATTCAAACAAGGTATTTCTTACCTTCCTTCTCCTCGAGCTGCTTCTTGGCATGCCCAAGCTCTTGCTCGGACTTCTCGGGGCTCTGCTTCAGCGTGTCCACTTCCGCAGTCAGTGCGGCAGACGCCAGCAGAGAAGCCTGCATACGCATATTCACTCCTTTTGTTAGACTCCTGCGAATTCTTTGATCCTCTATTCGGCTTTTCTTCCCGAACACCCAACAGAGCATCAGGGGCTACTGTCTATGCGGTAATATCATTTACACATTCTTTACTTACCTCAAAGTCTGCTCTCGGTGGACTGAACCTTCTGGACCACCGCACTCATAATAGTGTGGTGCCCCTCGTCGATGGAGGCGCCTTCGAGCACCTCCAACAGATTGTCCGGCGCCCCCGGTTGGAAGGGGGTCACCGGCACGGTGGGCTTGCTCCTCTTGGAAGGAGGTCGCCCGCCGGACTCTGGAACCTTTGAAGGTTCTGGAGCAGTGTCTGGCCTTGAGCCGGACCTGGAGCCCTGGGGGGTTTCATCCCCTTTACTCCTGGAGTCCGGGAGGTCGCCTTACGGCGCCTCCAGGACCACCTCCTCCCGGATTGGAACCTGTTGGGACAACACTTCGGTGTCGTCCGTAGGGCGGGGGGAGGAAGCCGTCGGAAGCGAGTTCACATCTGACGAGTCCAGTGAGCCGCTCGACGACGCGTCGAGCCGGTCTTTGGGTGGGCTGCATAAACATATTCGACATAAGGGAAAGCTATGCAATAAACGAATACTATGAATTACTCCAGTATACGGATACTTACGATTTCGCCAGGGGCTTGGCCCTAGGCTGCCACTCCTCTCCGCCGTCGTCGGCGTCGGTGGAGCAGTCCAGAGGAAGGGTTTTCCCTTCTTGGACCCTCCGGCCTCCCCAGAGAGGGCGGCCTTCCTTTTCTTCTCTCCTCCCGCTGGAGGGGGAGAGGTTTCTTCTTCTTCCTCCTCGTCTTCAAGAGAGGAATGCGCTTTGGAACCGTCGGATGATGAATCCGACACCTCCTGGCGCCGGGCACTCTTTCGAGTCCCCGTGGCCCTTTTCGCGGGCTTCTTCTCTGGCACCACATAGGGTGCCGGAACCAGCAGCTTCGCCAAGCGAGCGTCCGCTGGGCCTTCGTGCAAAGGAGCCGGATAGTTGATCTGTTCGGACATCACCTGCCAATCCTGTCAAAGGTAAGGGAGCTTAGATCCCGCATGGGGTCAAACTATGATAACCTAATATCCTGTAAAAGGAGAAATAACAGCTTACCACATGAGCGTGATGCTGCGTACTGAATCCGCGATCCTCGGTAGTGGATGCGGGGGCCTCGGCGCCCTTAAAAAGCACCCTCTAGGCATCTTCGTACGTCGTGTCGAAGAGTCTGCTCAGAGTTTGGTGCTACGCCGGGTCGAACTCCCACAGGTTGAAAGCCCGTTGTTGACACGGGAGGATCAGGCGGATGAGCATAACCTGGACTACGTTGACAAGTTTGAGCTTCTTGTCCACCAGGGTTTGGATGCATGTTTGGAGTCTGGTCAGCTCTCCTTTTTTACCCCACGACAGGCCCGTCTCCCTACAGGAGGTGAGCCGCGTAGGGGGTCCGGATCGAAACTCGGGGGCTGCGACCCATGCGGGGTCGCATGGCTCGGTGATATAAAACCACCACGATTGCCACCCCTTTAGGGTCTCCACAAAGGAGCCCTCGAGCCATAGGACGTTGGCCATCTTGCCCACCATGGCACCTCCGCACTCCTCCTGGTTGCCGCGCACCACCTTCGGCTTGATGTTGAAAGTCTTGAGCCATAGGCCGAAATGGGGGCGGATGCGGAGGAAAGCCTCGCACACGACGATAAACGCCGAGATGTTGAGGACGAAGTTCAGGGCCAGATCGTGGAAATCCAGGCCATAGTAGAACATGATCCCCCGGACAAATGGGGGGAGAGGGAAGCCCAGTCCACGGAGGAAATGGGGGAGGAACACCACCCTCTCATGGGGCCTAGGGGTGGGGATGAGCTGCCCCTTTTTGGGAAGCCGGTGCGCGATGTCGTTAGACAGGTATCCGGCCTTCCTCAGCTTTTTGATGTGTCCCTCCGTGATGGAGGAGACCATCCACTTTCCTCCCGCTCCGGACATGGCTGGAGAAGGTTGAGGTGGGAGTGCGGACTTGGGTGTTGGAGCTCGAGTGAGCGAGAATGGATAGGCAAAGGAGGAAGAAGGCATAGGTGAAAAGGTGGATCCTTATCCCGTTATATGGGTGGACGCAACTATGTGTCCCCACCAGCCTGGTAAAACTCGCTTATCTCCAAGCGCCGTAATCAATGGCGCGGTTGGGTTACCCACGCCCGTATTGATGAGAATCCCAGAATAAGGGGACACAATCTCTGCTTTGACAAGACATGCCAAGGAAACCACCTCGCATGACGCGCTGAGGTCGGATAATGAAATGACTCGGATAGAGGCTTGGCCGTGGTGTGTCACGCTACGGAATACGTCAGCAGATTAGATTTGTGTAAATATTATTCTCTCTATGGCAATATGTGGAAACTTATTTTTCAGAGCCGTACACTATCTTTGTGCTCAAAATCTTCTATGAAATACTTGGAGGAGGAACCTGCCTTGCAATGCCGAAGACAATCTGCGCGCCAGACTTGTCGTCATTGAAGCCTGGTTCAAGGGCTATTGAGGGAGTCCTGGACTAGGGGATGTTCGGATAGCCGGACTATACCTTCAGCCGGACTCCTGGACTATGAAGATACAAGATTGAAGACTCCGTCCCGTGTCCGGAAGGGACTTTCCTTGGCGTGGAAGGCAAGCTTGGCGATACGGATATTCAGATCTCCTACCATTGTAACCGACTTTGTGTAACCCTAACCCTCTCTGGTGTCTATATAAACCGGAGGGTTTTAGTCCGTAGGACAACATAGACAACAACAATCACACCATAGACTAGCTTCTAGGGTTTAGCCTCTCCGATCTCGTGGTAGATCTACTCTTGTACTACCCATTTCATCAATATTAATCAAGCAGGACGTAGGGTTTTACCTCCATCGAGAGGGCCCGAACCTGGGTAAAACTTTGTGTCCCTTGCCTCCTGTTACCATCCGGCCTAGACGCACAGTTCGGTACCCCCTACCCGAGATCCGCCGGTTTTGACACCGACAGCCACCATACCTACGTATTATGGCATTTCCATAGCCATTCCGAGATATATTGCCATGCAACTTTCCACCGTTCCATTTATTATGACATGCATCATCATTGTCATGTTGCTTTGCATGATCATGTAGTTGACATCGTATTTTTGGAAAATCCACCGTTCCTAATTTTTCATACATGTTGCTCTTGATTCATCGCAATCCCGATACACCGCCGGAGGCATTCATATAGAGTCATATCTTGTTCTAGTATCGAGTTGTAAATAAATAAAGTGTGATGATCATCATTAATAGAGCATTGTCCCAAAATAAAGAGAAAGGCCAAATAAAAAAGGAAAGGCCAAAAAAAAGAAGGCCAAAAAGACCAAATGAAAAAAATACAAAAGGGACAATGCTACTATCCTTTTTTTCCACACTTGTGCTTCAAAGTAGCACCATGATCTTCATGATAGAGAGTCTCTTATTTTGTCACTTTCATATACTAGTCGGAATTTTTCATTATAGAACTTGGCTTGTATATTCCAACAATGGGCTTCCTCAAATGCCCTAGGTCTTCGTGAGCAAGCAAGTTGGATGCACACCCACTTAGTTTCTTTTGTTGAACTTTCATACATTTATAGCTCTAGTGCATCCGTTGCATGGCAATCCCTACTCCTTGAATTAACATCAATTGATGGGCATCTCCCTAGCCCATTGATTAGCCGCGTCGATGTGAGACTTTCTCCTTTTTTGTCTTCTCCACATAACCCCCATCATTATATTCTATTCCACCCATAGTGCTATATCCATGGCTCACGCTCATGTATTGCGTGAAAGTTGAAAAAAGTTTGAGATTACTAAAGTATGAAACAATTGCTTGGCTTGTCATCGGGGTTGTGCATGATGAGAGCATTCTTGTGTGACGAAAATGGAGCATGACCAAACTATATGATTTTGTAGGGATGAACTTTCTTTGGCCATGTCATTTTGAGAAGACATGATTGCTTAGTTAGTATGCTTGAAGTATTATTATTTTTATGTCAATATTAAACTTTTGTCTTGAATCTTATGGTCTGAACATTCATGCCAAAATGAAGAGAATTACTTAGAGAAATATGTTAGGTAGCATTCCACATCAAAAATTCTGTTTTTATCATTTACCTACTCGAGGACGAGCAGGAATTAAGCTTGGGGATGTTGATACGTCTCCAACGTATCTATAATTTTTGATTGTTCCATGCTATTATATTATCTATTTTGGATGTTTATGGGCTTTATTATACACTTTTATATTATTTTTTGGGACTAACCTATTAACCCAGAGCCCAGTGCCAGTTTCTGTTTTTCCTTGTTTTAGAGTACCGCAGAAAAGGAAAATCAAACGGAGTCCAATTGACCTGAAACTTCATGGAACTCTTTTTTGGACCAGAAGAAGCCCAGGGAGTATCATAGATGGACCAGGAGAGTCCCGGGCTGCCCGCGAGGGTGGGGGCCCCTGCCTCGTGGACAGCCCGGAGGTCCACCGACGTACTTTTTCCTCCTATATATACCCATATACCCTAAAAACTTCGAGGAGCACAATAGATCAGGAGTTCCGCCGCCAGAAGCCTCCGTAGCCACCGAAAGCCAATCCAGACCCATTCAGGCACCCTGCCGGAGGGGGAATCCCTCTCCGGTGGCCATCTTCATCATCCTGGTGCTCTCCATGACGAGGAGGGAGTACTTCTCCCTCGGGGCTGAGGCTATGTACCAGTAGCTATGTGTTTGATCTCTCTCTGTCTCGTGTTCTTGAGGTGGTACGATCTTGATGTATCGCGAGCTTTGCTATTATAGTTGGATCTTATGACGTTTCTCCCCCTCTACCCTCTTGTAATGGATTGAGTCTTCCCTTTGAAGTTATCTTATCGGATTGAGTCTTTAAGGATTTGAGAACACTTGATGTATGTCTTGCGTGGGATACCCTTGGTGACAATGGGGTATTCTATTGATCCACTTGATGTATGTTTTGTTGATCAACTTGCAGGTTCCATGACCTTGGGAATCTATGCATAGGGGTTGGCACACGTTTTCGTCTTGACTCTCCGGTAGAAACTTTGGGGCACTCTTTGAAGTACTTTTGTGTTGGTCGAATAGATGAATCTGAGATTGTGTGATGCATATCGTATAATCATACCCACGGATACTTGAGGTGACATTGGAGTATCTAGGTGACATTAGGGTTTTGGTTGATTTGTGTCTTAAGGTGTTATTCTAGTATGAATTCTAGGGCTGTTTGTGACACTTATAGGAATAGCCCAACGGATTGATTGGAAAGAATAACTTTGAGGTGGTTTCGTACCCTACCATAATCTCTTCGTTTGTTCTCCTCTATTAGTGACTTTGGAGTGACTCTTTGTTGCATGTTGAGGGATAGTTATGTGATCCAATTATGTTATTATTGTTGAGAGAACTTGCACTAGTGAAAGTATGAACCCTAGGCCTTGTTTCCTAGCATTGCAATACCGTTTGTGCTCACTTTTATCATTAGTTACCTTTCTGTTTTTATATTTTCAGATTACAAAAACCATTATATACTATCCATATACCACTTGTATCACCATCTCTTCGCCGAACTAGTGCACCTACCCAATTTACCATTGTATTGGGTGTGTTGGGGACACAAGAGACTCTTTGTTATTTGGTTGCAGGGTTGCTTGAGAGAGACCATCTTCATCCTACGCCTCCTACGGATTGATAATCCTCATGTCATCCACTTGAGGGAAATTTTCTACTGTCCTACAAACCTCTGCACTTGGAGGCCCAACAACGTCTACAAGAAGAAGGTTGTGTAGTAGACATCACACATAGGAATCGAAGATGATCCAAGTAATAAGCTTCAGGAGTGTGATAGATTTTGAGTGGTTCTTCAACCATTGGTTCAGTAGGTACAACTAATTTTTTTGGTATTTTGCGTTTCCTACCCATAACTAAAGATAGAAAAAAACTAAGAACAGTAAATAAAAATTACTTAATGATAAAGCAAACAAGCACACACGAGAATATTCACCCCACGCTATGGCTCCCCAGCAACGGTGCCAGAAAAAGTTCTTGATAACCCACAAGTATAGGGGATCGAAACAGTTTTCGATAAGTAAGTGTGTCGAACCCAACGAGGAGCTAAAGGTAGAACAAATATTCCCTCAAGTTCTATAGACCACCGATACAACTCTACACACGCTTGACATTCACTTTACCTAGAACAATTATGAAACTAGAAGTACTTTGTAGGTGTTTTTGGATAGATTTGCAAGATAATAAAAAGCGCGTAAATAAAAATTAGGGGCTGCTTAGATGAAGACACAACTAAGTTAGTTTTAGTAGAGAGCTTTTTGTTACGAGAAAGTTATTTGTCCCTAGGCAATCGATAACTAGATCGGTAATCATTATTGCAATTTTATTTGAGGGAGAGGCATAAGCTAACATACTTTCTCTACTTGGATCATATGCACTTATGATTGGAACTATTAGCAAGCATCCACAACTACTAACATTCATTAAGGTAAAACCCAACCATAGCATTAAAGCATCAAGTCCTCTTTATCCCATACACAAACAACCTACTTACTCGGGTATATGCTTCTGTCACTCACGCCACCCAGCATAAGCAAATCATGAACATATTGCAAACCCTACAGCGGGGATCCCTCATGCTTGCGCAACACGGAGAGCACCATAGGACAGCACCAATAATAAAACATGCAACTCAAACCAATGTTGATCATTGTCGGTGTCAAAACCGGCGGATCTCGGGTAGGGGGTCCCGAACTGTGCGTCAAGGCCGGATGGTAACAGGAGACAAGGGACACGATGTTTTTTACCCAGGTTCGGGCCCTCTCGATGAAGGTAATACCCTACTCCTGCTTGATTAATATTGATGATATGGGTAGTACAAGAGTAGATCTACCACGAGATCAAGGAGGCTAAACCCCAGAAGCTAGCCTATGGTATGATTGTTGTGTATGGAGTTGATTGCCTACGGACTACAACCCTCCGGTTTATATAGACACCGAATAGGGTTAGGGTTACATAGAGTTGGTTACAATGGTAGGAGATCTTGAATATCCGCATCGCCAAGCTTGCCTTCCACGCCAAGGAAAGTCCCATCCGGACACGGGACGAAGTCTTCAATCTTGTATCTTCATAGTCCAGGAGTCCGGCCGAAGGTATAGTCTGGCTACCCGAACACCCCCTAATCCAGGACTCCCTCAATAGCCCCTGAACCAGGCTTCAATGACGACGAGTCTGGCGCGCAAATTGTCTTCGGCATTGCAAGGCGGGTTCCTCCTCCAAGTCCTTCATAGAAGATTGTAAACACCAAGAGTAGTGTTCGGTTCTGCAAAATAAGTTTCCACATATTGCCATAGAGAGAATAATATCGACACAAATCAAATCTGCCGACGTATTCCGCAGCGCGTCATCACACTACGGCCAAGTCCTTTACTCGAATCGTTTTTACTTTTCCACCTCAGCATGTTTTGCGAGGCGGTTTCCTTGGCACGTCTTGTCAAAGCAGAGATCGTGTCCCCTTTATTTACGGGGATTCTCATCAATACGGACGTGGGTAACCCAATCGTGCCCGTTAGCATGTTTTCTCGATTAAAGGCGAGTCCCAAACGGTTACGGGGAGGGCTCCTGGTATTCAACCTCTTATAAAGAGACCAGGGCCTTACTCCTTTTCCCCAATCTTCAAACGAGTTCGCCCACCGCCTTGACTTCCAACACCCTAGGCTCCAGATTCCAGGCGCTTCGGACCTTCGACAATGTCCGGTTCTGACCTTCAAGGCTGATGGATGCCCTCCTCCGTCACGGAGGAGGATGTGCTAAAGTTGAGAGAGGCTAAGTTCTTGACCGCCGAAATTTCGCATAGGTTGCCTGCTCAAAGGCAGGCTATTCCCAGTCCCCAGCCTGGTGAGAGCGTAGTGTTCATGTCTCACTTCCTTCGGGGGTTAGGCTTCCCGATGGATCCATTCGTGAGGGGGCTGCTGTTCTATTACGGGCTGGAATTTCATGACTTAGCTCCGGAGTCCATCCTCCACATTTCCTCATTCATCATTGTGTGCGAAGAGTTCCTTCATGTTACTCCTCACTTCGGATTATGGCTCAAGACTTTCGGAGTGGAGCCGAAGATGATCGAGGGACGGCACGCAGAGTGCGGAGGTGCGGTCATAAGTAAGAATGCCGATGCTCCATGGCCCGAGGGCTCCTTTCAAGAGGAGCTCGGCTTGTGGCAACGAGAGTGGTTCTATATCACCGCTCCCAGGAGCGCCAAGTGGGTGGTGCCTCCTGCCTTTCGCTCGGGTCCCCCACCACGGCTAGCGTCATGGGTCAACAAAGGATTAGATTGAGGGTTATCCAAAGATGTGCCCCTGTTGCAGGGCCGCATTAGGGATCTCTTAGAAGCAGACATCAACCTGGTCAAGGTGACGCAGGTCATGCTGATTCGCCGAACATTGCTCGGCAAACGTCGCTCCCTTCATCTGTGGGAGTTTAATCCAGAGGGACCACGAGCTCTCCAGCATTTTATGGGCGCAACGCCCATGGAGATGTATAAAATGTTCTTCGGATCACAAGCAATGTGTCCGGATTTGACCGAGGACGCAGGTTAAAGCTGCAATCGCACGGATACTCAAGTAAGTAACCTTGTGCCTGGACTCGCTATCCGTAAAATTGTCATAGACTCGCTCTTAAAAGAGCTGTCCTTTTAAACAGGAGTGGGTAGCGAAGGCGAAGCTGATCAGGTGTCCAGCTCCCCTTCCTGAGACCAGGCCAAATCCCATGCTATCTAGGATGTTGAAGGTCATGCCTTTGGAGGGAAGTGAGGGGGAGGACAAGGAAACTATGGCCTCCTTGAAGGAGGCTGCTCCGAAGGGAGGAACCGACAATTCCTCTCCTAGGGGGAAGAAGAGGGCCGCCTCTGACGACCCGGAGACCATGGCCTCAAAGCGGGGGAAGAAGTTCTCGTTAGAGGGTCCGGCGCCGGGGAGATCCTCGGCCGAACTATGCCCCAAAGGGATCAGCCCTCCAGCGAGCCGTAAGTAGAAAAAGATTTTCCTGAGAGGGATGAGAGAAATACTTACTTTTTATCTGAGAAGATTAACCAAAATTTTACCTTGTAGCTCGGACCTCAGCCCTTCTCAGCAGAGCTCGTCTTCAGGGGATCTTCTTCCGGAGATGATGGAGAGTGGAACGCCTCCCCCTGCCGTACCGCCTAGCGAGGCGGGCGACCCTGAGGTGTCGTCGCGGAGGGTTACTCCGAATCCGGCAGGGGTGGAAGGTAGCCATATGGCCCCCAAGGTTCTCCGCGTCCTGCCTTCGATGGAGGTCGTAGGACGAGTCCGGCACCATTTGGTGCGCGGTCGGAGGAGCTAAAGATTCTGCTGGGGCGAGCTTCTATCTCAGAAGAGCACCGTGCATTGATGGGCACGGTGATTGAAAGGATTTCATCCGCAGAGAAGTTAAAGAGCGCTGCAGACCGTTGCAAACTTCTTGAGAAAGAAGACCGGGCAAGACAGACGGACATAGAGAAGGCCGTTGCCAATGCCAAGGACGCTCGCTCTGCGACGAGAGCTGCGAAGGAGGAGCTGCGTCAGGCCGAACAGATTGCAGCTGGAAAGCCCTTTATGCTGCGGAGGAAGTTTTGTGATCCAAAGTTTGCTCCGTTGGACCGGATGTGGAGTGTGGAGGACACCTATCTGGATTTGGCCACATGTGCTGCTGATGCGACCGAACACTTTCGAGATCTAAATATCGTGAAGTGGAAAAGCTTTTCTGGTCACAGTTCCACAATCCAGAGCGTCCACTGGCAGTAGACGATCGTTTGGCTCAATGGGCCAAACTGAATAGGTTGTCCGGACTCGCCATGAAGTACGTCATGGGTCATCTATGGCCAGGGAGATCGGAGCCGAAGAGTTATTTCAGCTTGGTGCAGCAATTCCTTGACGCGGTGCCGCGTATTGATGCGATGAAGAGGTCAGCATGCATAGAGGGCGCACGGATGGCTCTTGACCGTGTCAAAACATACTGGGCAGGGATGGATACCACCGTTGTTGCGTCCCGAGACTCAGACGAAAGCCGAGTACCCTCCGAGCACTATTTTCAGGAAGTCCTTGAAGGCGCTCGTGTAATAGAGACGCAGTGCCCGAAAGATGCTATGTTATGATAGCATATGTAATTATAAAGTAATATTTTGATAAATTGTAGTGGCCTTTTTATACTTGTGCCTTCAAGTATTGGGAACACTTCCTGTGCGGCCGTTTTAAGATATATACAAAATCTGAAAGATGGCAGTCGTTGGCTTCAGCCCCCACGCACATAGTGCGGGGGTGCTCGCAGAAGACGCATTTTCACACTTAACCCAACGTCTTGGTCCTACAAAGGAGGTGATAGCGCAGCGGGCCAGGCAACCGGACTATAATGCTTTAACACTTTCACTTAGCCATAGGAGTTTGACAATGAGACTCTTTAGGTAGCTCCTTGGTGGCAACTGCGCTCGTCCGAATTCGGGGCGCGTATGTGCCTGACCGGGAAGCGGCCCTTCGTTAAAGCGGAGGAATCCGATAGATTCCGATAGGTCATCGAGTGGCTGACCAGTCTCACGCTACATCATGACAGTCAGTTTTCGGCTTTCTCTACTGAGGTGCTCGCCCGGCCGAACCGGGGGCACAATCGCAGTAGTTCTCCTGGTGCTACCTTAGCCGATAGAGCGGAACGTAAGGTAGCCGAACTCAGGAGCCGGGCAACCCAACATTTGACCAAAGACATGATTCGGAGCTGATGCATATAATGCCAAAACTCGCGACGCCGAACACTCTCTAAGGTGTTCGGTCTTTATGAGTGCGGGCGAAACAACACTCTTTATTAAAAAAGCCCCTAGTGTCCAGGTACGTGCAAAAATTCTGACGTGGCCACATGCCAAGACGCCAGCCTCCTCCTTGGTTATGTCAGAAAGAAAAAAAATAGGGGATGTGTAGCAACAAGAGACAGTAAAAAAGGTTTACGCAGGGTCTTAATCTAAAAAGAATCCTTTAGGACGGGTCCCTACTGCATGTCTGCGCCTGTGTCTCCGTTGTGCCGTATCCTGGACGGGCGTCGCACGACGTTCTTCTGTAAAAGAGAGGAACTGAGTTGAAAACGGGTCGTGTTGAAAAAGTTTAAAATGAGCAAAGTATAAAGTAAGATATATAAGATTGAGCTTTATTGTCTTTTATTGTATATGCGTGGAGCCCCTAGTGCGGCGGTATATGGCTTCTAGGCCTGCATCAATGATGATTTTGCACCAAACTCGTCTATCCGCGTTCGTGGTCTTGAATGACCTATTTCGAAGTTTTCTGGCCGGTGAGGCCGTTTTCCTGTGGGGCTATCAAAGCGGCCGCACTGTCCTCCGCTTGGGGAGGCGCACTTTAGTGCTTCCCATTTAAAGAGATGATGCCTCGTGGACCAGGCATCTTAAGTGTAAGAGATGCATAATGCGGTATTGCGTTAAAGCGAGCGAAAGCTTCGCGTCCCAGTAGTGCTTGATAGCGACTTGAGAATAGGACGATATGGAAGGTCAGCTTTTCGCGGCGGAGGATATTGGCAGAGCCGAATATGACTTCGAGCCGGAGAAAACCCATACAATGGGTGTCCGGACCAGGTATTACCGCTTGAAAGGAGGTTTTGCTGCGGCGGATTCTTGCTGGGTTTATCCCCATGTGCTATATTGTATCCTGATATATCAGGTTTAGTCCGCTGCCGTCGTCCATAAGGACATTTGAAAACTGGAGCCCGCCAATTATTGGGTCGAGTATCAAGGCAGTCCAGCCTACATTCTTGATATTCCTAGAATAATCTAGCTGATCGGTTTTGACAACCAGTGGCAGGATCCTTTGGGGATGGGCCGTGTGGTGCGTACCTTTACGGGCGCCGCACGTTTTGTTATGTGAAGTGAGTTCACTGTTTTTACTTCTTGTGGGAAGTTCTTTTGTTTCCTGGTGCTCTGCTGTTGGGGTTCGTCCTCGTCTTCGCTTGGTGTGTCGAGCCCCTTGTGTTCGGCATTGAGTGCCGGATTGCTTGAAAACCCAACAGTCTCTGTGGGTATGATTAACAGGCTTCCCGAGAGTACTGTATATCTGATATATCCTGTCCAGGATTCTACTTAAGTTGGATGGATCGTCCCTGTTATCCTGGGGGGCGATTTTTCCTGATTTTGTCGTGAGCCTTTGAATCCGGCATTGACTGCCGTGCTCTTCGGACTTTTGTCCTTAGTCCAGCGACGGTCCTTGTTGCATCGCGGTTTTCCATTTCCATCCCTAGTTTTGGATGTACTTGGGTCGCTGGGGCTGCACCTTGCCAACCAGCTGTCCTCCCCTGCACAAAAGCGGGTCATGAGGCTTGTTAGTGCGGCCATTGTTCTTGGCTTTTCTTGGCCGAGGTGTCTGGCGAGCCATTCGTCTCGGACGTTATGCCTGAAAGCTGCTAAGGCTTCGGCGTCCGGACAGTCGACTATCTGATCCTTTTTAGTGTGGAATCTATTCCAGAACTGCCGAGCTGATTCTCCGGGTTGTTGAGTTATGTGACTAAGATCGTCTGCGTCCGGAGGGCGGACATAGGTCCCTTGAAAGTTTGCTCGGAAAGCATCCTCGAGCTCTTCCCAGCTTCCAATTGTGTTTTCGGGAAGGCTTTTAAGCTAATGCCGGGCTGGCCCTTTAAGCTTAAGGGGTAGATATTTTATGGCGTGGAGATCATCTCCTCTAGCCATGTGTATGTGGACGATATAATCCTCGATCCAGACTCCAGGGTCTGTTGTTCCATCATATGCCTCTATGTTTATGGGTTTGAATCCCTCTGGGAATTCATAGTCCAAGACCTCATCAGTGAAACATAGGGGGTGTGCGGCGCCCCTGTATTTGGGTGTGCCGGATTCTGATGATGGCTTCATAGCGTTGCTTACGAGAGCTTGCTTTTTGGCCCATAAATGGACCTGATTGGGCCATGATGCGAATCCTTAAGTGGGTCGCATGCCGATTTAGGTGCGGCGCCACTTGCGCTTTATTGGGTCGTCTATCCGACCGTGTGGTTTTTTCATTTTTTGAGCAAGGGCTCTAGGGCCTCTTCGTCGAATTCAGGCAGTAGCTTTCTTTTCGGATAGCTTTTAGTGCGGCGACTGTCGCCGAACTTATCTTGGCAATCATAGCAATTTATGTAAAGCCTCCTGATCCGAAGAAACATGCTCGAGTGCATCTTCCGCTGTTTTTAGCCTCCGCTTCTGCTTTTTTAGGCTGCGTGCAGTTGCAACGAGCCTCTCGTGGAGATTCTTCTGCTCCATAGGTTTATTCGGCATGAGGTCATCCGGAATGCCATTTTCGCCGGAGGAGGGATGTTCAGTTTCTCTATCCGTGTTGTCCTGTTCGGACGGTTGCTCTAAGGCCTGCTCGTCGTCTACCGGCTCGTCCTGCTCTATGGCTGGGTTTTTGTCGAGGCGGGGCTTGGGTCGGCGTTTACGCCGACACTTTGATTGCTTTTCAGGGGGTCGATCTCCCGTCCCATCCCCTTTTTCCTTGTTGTCGCTTCCTTTAGGGGTATCCACCATGTACACGTCGTGAGATGAGATGGTTGTCCAATGCCCTATGGGTGTTGGTTCATCGGTATCTCCTGCATCGTCATCCATGCTGTCGATGTCTCCGGAGTCGAAGTTGAGCACGTCGTTTAAATTGTCGACAGTGGCTACCAAGTGGGTGGTGGGTGGGCTTTGAATTTCTTCATCGTCCGTATCCCATCCTCGCTGACCGTAGTTCGGCCAGGGCTCTCCTGTTAAGGAGAGAGACTTGAGAGAGTTCAGGATGTCGCCAAAAGGTGAATGCTGAAAGATGTCTGTGGTAGTGAACTCCATTATCGGCGCCCGATCGAATTCGATTGGCAGGGCCGCGGGGGGTTCGGAGTCCGGGGAGGAGTCCGGATCCTCGGAGTCACGGGTCGTGCAGAGTGCGGGGCTAGCGTTCGGCTCGATCACTTTCGGGATCGCAGCCCCCGAGGTGACGTCCAACCGCTCATCCTCGCTTGGCGCAATAGGCTCCGAGTTAGGGGTCGGAACCGATGCGTGTGCGGCCTGCAGGACACTGTCCGGGGGTAGAGCTAGATCATGCCCCTCGAGATAGTGCGGCGCGCTTGGCTGTGGCTCGAATCCGTCGAAGATCAAGTCCACGTGGATGTCAGCCGTGTAGTTTAGGCTTTCAAACCTGACCTGATGGCCAGGGGCGTAGCTTTCGATCTGCTCCAGGTGGCCGAGCGAATTGGCCCGCAGAGCGAAGCCGCCAAAGACAAAGATCTGTCCGGGGAGCAAAGTCTCACCCTGGACTGCATCGTTGTTGATGATCAAAGGAGCCATCGGGCCTAAAGGCGACGACACATAGGAACTCTCAATGAAAGCACCAATGTCGGTGTCAAAACCGGCGGTTCTCGGGTAGGGGGTCCCGAACTGTGCGTCAAGGCCGGATGGTAAGAGGAGACAAGGGACACGATGTTTTTTACCCAGGTTCGGGCCCTCTCGATGGAGGTAATACCCTACTCCTGCTTGATTAATATTGATGATATGGGTAGTACAAGAGTAGATCTACCACGAGATCAAGGAGGCTAAACCCTAGAAGCTAGCCTATGGTATGATTGTTGTGTATGGAGTTGATTGCCTATGGACTACAACCCTCCGGTTTATATAGACACCGGATAGGGTTAGGGTTACATAGAGTCGGTTACAATGGTAGGAGATCTTGAATATCCGCATCGCCAAGCTTGCCTTCCACGCCAAGGAAAGTCCCATCCGGACACGGGACGAAGTCTTCAATCTTGTATCTTCATAGTCCAGGAGTCCGGCCGAAGGTATAGTCTGGCTACCCGAACACCCCCTAATCCAGGACTCCCTCAATAGCCCCTGAACCAGGCTTCAATGACGACGAGTCTGGCGCGCAAATTGTCTTCGGCATTGCAAGGCGGGTTCCTCCTCCAAGTCCTTCATAGAAGATTGTAAACACCAAGAGTAGTGTTCGGTTCTGCAAAATAAGTTTCCACATATTGCCATAGAGAGAATAATATCGACACAAATCAAATCTGCCGACGTATTCCGCAGCGCGTCATCACACTACGGCCAAGTCCTTTACTCGAATCGTTTTTACTTTTCCACCTCAGCATGTTTTGCGAGGCGGTTTCCTTGGCACGTCTTGTCAAAGCAGAGGATCGTGTACCCCCCTTTTACGGGATTCTCATCAATACGGACGTGGGTAACCCAATCGTGCCCGTTAGCAGTTTTCTCGATTAAAGGCGAGTCCCAAATGGTTACGGGGAGGGCTCCTGGTATTCAACCTCTTATAAAGAGACCAGGGCCTTACTCCTTTTCCCCAATCTTCCAACGAGTTCGCCCACCGCCTTGACTTCCAACACCCTAGGCTCCAGATTCCAGGCGCTTCGGACCTTCGACAATGTCCGGTTCTGACCTTCAAGGCTGATGGATGCCCTCCTCCGTCACGGAGGAGGATGTGCTAAAGTTGAGAGAGGCTAAGTTCTTGACCGCCGAAATTTCGCATAGGTGCCTGCTCAAAGGCAGGCTATTCCCAGTCCCCAGCCCGGTGAAGCGTAGTGTTCATGTCTCACTTCCTTCGGGGGTTAGGCTTCCCGATGGATCCCTTCGTGAGGGGGCTGCTATTTTATTACGGGCTGGAATTTCATGACTTAGCTCCGGAGTCCATCCTCCACATTTCCTCATTCATCATGTGTGTGAAGCGTTCCTTCGTGTTACTCCTCACTTCGCATTATGGCTCAAGACTTTCGGAGTGGAGCCGAAGATGATCGAGGGATGGCCGCAGAGTGCGGAGGTGCGGTCATAAGTAAGAATGTCGATGCTCCATGGCCCGAGGGCTCCTTTCAAGAGGAGCTCGGCTTGTGGCAATGAGAGTGGTTCTATATCACCGCTCCCAGGAGCGCCAAGTGGGTGGCGCCTCCTGCCTTTCGCTCGGGTCCCCCACCACGGCTAGCGTCATGGGTCAACAAAGGATTAGATGGGGTTATCCAAAGATGTGCCCCTGTTGCAGGGCCGCATTAGCGATCTCTTAGAAGGAGACGCAACCTGGTCAAGGTGACGCAGGTCATGCTGATTCGCCGAACATTGCTCGGCAAACGTCGCTCCCTTCGTCTGTGGGAGTTTAATCGGAGGGACCACGAGCTCTCCAGCATTTTATGGGCGCAACGCCCATGGAGATGTATAAAATGTTCTTCGGATCACAAGCATTGTGTCCGGATTTGACCGAGGACGCAAGTTTAAAGCTGCAATCGCACGGATACTCAAGTAAGTAACCTTGTGCCCCGACTCTCTATCCGTAAAATTGTCATAGGCTCGCTCTTAAAAGAGCTGTCCTTTTAAACAGGAGTGGGTAATGAAGGCGAAACTGATCAGGTGTCCAGCTCCCCTTCCTGAGACCAGGCCAAGATCCGATGCTAGCCAGGATGTTGAAGGTCGTGCCTTTGGAGGGAAGTGAGGGGGACAAGGAAACTATGGCCTCCTTGAAGGAGGCCACTCCGAAGGGAGGAACCGACAATTCCTCTCCTAGGGGGAAGAAGAGGGCCGCCTATGAAGACTCGGAGGCCATGGCCTCAAAGCGGGGGAAGAAGTTCTCGTCAGAGGGTCCGGCGCCGGGGAGATCCTCGGCCGAACTATGCCCCAAAGGGATCAGCCCTCCAGCGAGCTGTAAGTAGAAAAAGATTTTCCTTTAGAGGGATGAGAGAAATACTTACTTTTTATCTGAGAAGATTAACCGAAATTTTACCTTGTAGCTCGGACCTCAGCCCTTCTCAGCAGAGCTCGTCTTCGGGGGATCTTCTTCCGGAGATGATGGAGAGTGGAACGCCTCCCCCTGCCGTACCGCCTAGCGAGGCGGGCGACCCTGAGGTGTCGTCGCGGAGGGTTACTCCGAATCCGGCAGGGGTGGAAGGTAGCCATATGGCCCCCAAGGTTCTCCGCGTCCTGCCTTCGATGGAGGTTGTAGGACGAGTCCGGCACCGTTTGGTGCATGGTCGGAGGAGCTAAAGATTCTGCTAGGGCGAGCTTCTTTCTCAGAAGAGCACCGTGCATTGATGGGCACGGTGATTGAAAGGATTTCATCCGCAGAAAGCGGATTGCATGAGGCCGTCAAAAGTTTACTGACGGGTTTTGAGGTACGTTGGATAATGTACACTTTTGTCAGTTGCGCATAAGTAAGATGCGCCCTGTGTAGATAGTAGCCCCTGAGACTCACGCGTTGTCAAGAAATGACGGCACGCAGAGGATCATAATCCCAGGTCTAAGATGTCGCCTTTGAATGTAGGTGGCGAGGTGTCCGGAATCAAGCCGAACTGATGATGTGGCCGAACTAAAGCGGCAACTGGACGTGGCAGATGCCGACATCGCGCTTGTCAACAAGCGGCTTGATGAGGCTCAAGGTATGTAATTCTTCGGGGCATCAGGTAAGAGGAGCTTCATGCCAGTGTCTTACAATGTGTGTGCTTGACGCAGATGGTACGGCCGCCGTGGAGAATCTTAGGGCAGAACTTGCCCGAGCTAAGGAGCAAGCCAGAAAAAGCGATGCGGCTGCCGAGAAGGCCCTTGAAGAGCTGAGAGCCGAACAGGCTGCTCACTGCCGAAGCAAAGAAGAGATGGCCGAGATGGCCGAGAAGTTAAAGAGCGCTGCAGACCGTTGCAAACTTCTTGAGAAAGAAGACCGGGCGAGACAGACGGACTTAGAGAAGGCCGTTGCCGATGCCAAGGACGCTCGCTCTGCGATGAGAGCTGCGAAGGAGGAGCTGCGTCAGGCCGAACAGATTGCGAGCTGGAAAGCCCTTTATGCTGCGGAGGAAGTTTTGTGATCCAAAGTTTGCTCCGTTGGACCGGATGTGGAGTGTGGAGGACACCTATCTGGATTTAGCCGCAAGTGCTGCTGATGCGACCGAACACTTTTGAGATCTAAAAGATCGCGAAATGGAAAAGCTTTTCTGGTCACAGTTCCACAATCCAGAGCGTCCACTGGCAGTAGAGGATCGTTTGGCTCAATGGGCCAAACTGAATAGGTTGTCCGGACTTGCCATGAAGTACGTCATGGGTCATCTGTGGCTAGGGAGATCGGAGCCGAAGAGTTATTTCAGCTTGGTGCAACAATTCCTTGACGCGGTGCCGCGTATTGATGTGATGAATAGGTCAGCATGCATAGAGGGCGCACGGATGGCTCTTGCCCATGTCAAAACATACTGGGCAGGGATGGAGACCACCGTTGTTGCGTGCCGAGACTCGGACGAAAGCCGAGTACCCTCCGAGCACTATTTTCAGGAAGTCCTTGAAGGCGCTCGTGTAATAGAGATGCAGTGCTCGAAGGATGCTATGTTAAGATAGCATATGTAATTATAAAGTAATATTTTGATAAATTGTAGTAGCCTTTTTATACTTGTGCCTTCAAGTTTTGGGAACACCTCCTGTGTGGCCGTTTTAAGATATATACAAAATCTAAAAGATGGCAGTCGTTGGCTTCAGCCCCCACGCACATAGTGCGGGGGTGCTCGCAGAAGACGCATTTTCACACTTAACCCAACGTCTTGGTCCTACAAAGGAGGTGATAGCGCAGCGGGCCAGGCAACCGGACTATAATGCTTTAACACTTTCACTTAGCCATAGGAGTTTGACAATGAGATTCTTTAGGTAGCTCCTTGGTGGCAACTGCGCTCGTCCGAATTGGGGGCGCGTATGTGCCTGACCGGGAAGCGGCCCTTCGTTAAAGCGGAGGAATCCGATAGATTCCGATAGGTCATCGAGTGGCTGACCAGTCTCATGCTACATCATGACAGTCAGTTTTCGGCTTTCTCTACTGAGGTGCTCGCCCGGCCGAACCGGGGGCACAATCGCAGTAGTTCTCCTGGTGCTACCTTAGCCGATAGAGCGGAACGTAAGGTAGCCGAACTCAGGAGCCGGGAAACCCAACATTTGACCAAAGACATGATTCGGAGCTGATGCATATAATGCCAAAACTCGCGACGCCGAACACTCCCTAAGGTGTTCGGTCTTTATGAGTGCGGGCGAAACAACACTCTTTATTAAAAAAAAACCCTAGTGTCCAGGTACGTGCAAAAATTCTGACGTGGCCACATGCCAAGACGCCAGCCTCCTCCTTGGTTATGTCAGAAAGAAAAAAACCAGGGGATGTGTAGCAACAAGAGACAGTAAAAAAGGTTTACGCAGGGTCTTAATCTAAAAAGAATCCTTTAGGACGGGTCCCTACTGCATGTCTGCGCCTGTGTCTCCGTTGTGCCGTATCCTGGAGTCGGTTACAATGGTAGGAGATCTTGAATATCTGCATCGCCAAGCTTGCCTTCCACGCCAAGGAAAGTCCCATCCGGACACGGGACGAAGTCTTCAATCTTGTATCTTTGTAACACCCCGGATGTAACTTTCCCAATTTGTACTCCAACTCTTGCCGTTTCCGGCGTTAAGTTATTTTATTTTCTCGGGTTCGGGTTTTTGTCTCCGTGTGTTGTTGTCGTTGTGATGCATCTCATATCATGTCATCATGTGCATTGCATTTGCATACGTGTTCGTCTCATGCATTCGAGCATTTCCCCCGTTGTCCGTTTTGCATTCCGGCGCTTCGTTCCCCTCCGATGGCCATTTCTATCTTTCTTTCATGTGTGGGGATTAAACATTTCCGGATTGGACCGAGACTTGCCAAGCGGCCTTGGTTTACTACCGGTAGACCGCCTGTCAAGTTTCGTATCATTTGGACTTCGTTTGATACTCCAACGGTTAACCGAGGGACCAAAAAGGCCTCGTGTGTGTTGCAGCCCAACACCCCTCCAATTTGGCCCAAAACCCACCAAACTCTGCTCCATCATCTAGAGTGTTCGACCACGAACGTGTGGCCGAAAACCGCACCTCATTTGGACTCTCCTAGCTCCCTCTGTGCCTATTTAAACATCCCGCCCGCCGGAGCCGCGACCCGCCGTCGCCGCCTCCCGCCGCTCGTCTCGCCTTGCGCCGCCCCGGCCGCGTCGCCTCGTCGCCGATGAGGAGCCCGGCCGCTCTGCCCGCGCCCGCCGCCGTCGTCAGCTACAGTGCCGCCGCCACCTCGGGCTCCGTGCGATCCAGATCTGGATCGGAGCTACAGTAAACCCTAGGAGAGGTTGATTTTTTTTACTAAGTCCCGAAATTCTTGATCCATATGCTCCTGTTCGCGGCTCCGTAACTTTGCATCCGTAGCTCCGATTTGGGCATTTA
Source organism: Triticum urartu (assembly GCF_003073215.2). Taxonomy (NCBI): domain Eukaryota; kingdom Viridiplantae; phylum Streptophyta; class Magnoliopsida; order Poales; family Poaceae; genus Triticum; species Triticum urartu. The sequence continues at coordinate 493,085,498 of NC_053027.1, read as the reverse complement.
GCATAGCAAAATGTTCATCTCAGAGAGTACATCATTTCATTCCATTGCATCATTTTCATTAAAGTTCATCTTGATGCCCGAAATGCTGTTAGAAGAGGGCTACTTGAGTTAATTGTCAGATCTGCTACTCCATTTAGCACTTTTGTCTTTTTTGCCATGATTAATGTGTGCATGATATGCCCGTGAGTTCTTCATGTGTTTTGTTAAGGGTTTTGTCATCTTTCCAGAGGTGCAACCCATGTATTTTTAGTATGTGTGTGGTGACTTGTGCCAGCTTGCAAAGTGGTGCACTTGCTAATTCTGTTTTCAGGGACTTAGTATTTTCACTAAGTCCTGGGATTGTTTAGTTCATGATGCCATATGTCCATGTTGTTTCCTAGTGATCCGTGCCTCTTTTGAGGATGATCAGTAAGGGAGTTTTGTTAATATTGTAGTGCTAAATCCATCCATATCTTTGTTTGCAACTATGGAGCACCCTAGCTTGAGTCAATCAAGCTCTACTTTTGCTTCGTTGCGAATCTGGGCAGATCGTCAACTTGTTTGCGATTTTGCCGATGTTATTGTAGTTGATCCGTGCATGCTATGCTATTGTTCTTGCCATGTCTAGCTTGTATTTTGTGCCTTCTTTATGGGTGTATGCTTGCCTTGCCATAACTTGCACCGTGGTGAGTGCATCGAGCTCGTAAACATGCCTTCGTGAGTTATGTTTCAGCATGTCCTAGTTTTCACGAAGTCTGAAAACTGATTATGTTTTTGCTATGTTCGTGTGCTTGTTACTATATTTTGTGATCCCTTTCGGCTCAAGGTCACTAAGGGGCTTTTGGTAATCTTGTTGAGTAGCTCCATGCCATGTCTTTCTTTGTCATGTTCAGGTCCTGTAGCATGTTGTTTTGTTGCTCCGAAGAGGGCTATATGATCTGAAATTCCAGACAAGTGTTAATTTCACTAAGTCTGAGATCTGTTTTACCATTTGCGTTTTTTGCCATGCTTGTTTGAACCTGTTAATGGATGAATTGGCCGTAGCTCAGTGCTAGACTTTTGTTAAACATCTTGTGTGCATCCCTGCCATGTATTTTGTTGTCATGTTTGGTGGCTGTAGCATGTTCATTTCGTTGCATTTAGATGCCTACTTGCTGTAAATCGCAGACCGGTGTCATTTTTGAATCGCTTGCCATTTCCAAACCGTAACTCCGATTCCGGCGTTCTTTATATCGTTTTCAAGCGATTTCATCTCATCTTTCCAGTGGCACCCTTGGAATTCCAAGTTGAGGCCAGGTTCATGCATTTCCTGTCATATCTTGTATTTTGCATCCCGCATCGCATCCCGCATAGCATATCATCTTTGCATCGTGTTGATCGAGTTTGCACGTGGTTGATTGTATCCTTGTTGCTTGTTTGTCTTGTTTGGGTAGAGCCGGGAGACGAGTTCGCTAACGAGGAGCCCGTTGAGTTTGCTTTCGAGGATCCAGTCAACTCTGACAACTGTGCAGGCAAGATGATCATACCCTCGAAATCACTACTATCTTTGCTATGCTAGTTTGCTCGCTCTTTTGCTATGCCATTGCTACGATGCCTACCACTTGCTTGAAAGCCTCCTAAATTGCCATGTCAAACCTCTAACCCACCATTGTCCTAGCAAACCGTTGATTGGCTATGTTACCGCTTTGCTCAGCCCCTCTTATAGCGTTGCTAGTTGCAGGTGAAGATTGGAGACCGTTCCTTGTTGGAACATTTATTTACTTGTTGGGATATCATTATATTGCTATGTTATCTTAATGCATCTATATACTTGGTAAAGGGTGGAAGGCTCGGCCTCTCGCCTAGTGTTTTGTTCCACTCTTGCCGCCCTAGTTTCCGTCATATCGGTGTTATGTTCCCGGATTTTGCGTTCCTTACGCGGTTGGGTTATAATGGGAACCCCTTGATATTTCGCCTTGATTAAAGCTTTTCCAGCAATGCCCAACCTTGGTTTTACCATTTGCCACCTAGCCTTTTCTTTCCCTTGGATTCTGCAGACTCAAGGGTCATCTTTATTTTAAACCCCCCCCGAGCCAGTGCTCCTCTGAGTGTTGGTCCACCTGTCAGGTACCGGTGGCCACCAGGGGCAACTCTGGGCTGGCCTACCCGTACCTAGGACAATCCGAGTGTGCCCTGAGAAAGAGATATGTGCAGCTCCTATCGGGATTTGTCAGCACATTCGGGCGGTGTTGCTGGTCTTGTTTTAACCTGTCGAAGCGTCTTGAATTACCGAGATACCGAGTCTGATCGGAATGTCTTGGGAGGAGGTCTATTCCTTCGTTGACCGTGAGAGCTTGTCATGGGCTAAGTTGGGACTCCCCTGCAGGGATTGAACTTTCGAAAGCCGTGCCCGCGGTTATGGGCAGATGGGAATTTGTTAATGTCCGGTTGTAGATAACTTGAACCTTAATTAATTAAAATGAATCAACTGAGTGTGTTACCGTGATGGCCTCTTCTCGGCGGAGTCCGGGAAGTGGACACGGTGTTGGAGTAATGTCTGCGCAGGTTGTCCTCTAGTTTCTCGCTCGTGCTTTGCCTCCTCTTCTCGCTCTCTTTTGCGAATAAGTTAGCCACCATACTTGCTAGTCGGTTGCTGCAGCTCCACTTATATTTTACCTTGCCTTTCCTATAAGCTCAAATAGTCTTGATCGCGAGGGTGCGAGATTGCTGAGTCCCTGTGGCTCACAGATTACTATTACACCAGATGCAGGGCCTGATGATTCCGCTCTAGGAGATGCGTGTGAGCTCAAGTGGGAGTTCGATGAAGACTCTCAACGTTACTATGTTTCCTTTCCGGATGATCAGTAGTGGTGCCCAGTTGGGGGTGATTGGGACCGTGTCGCATGTTGAGTTCTCTTTTATTTTGGCGCCGTAGTTGGGCCATGAGTGTTTGGATGATGTAATGTTATTTATGTACTTGATTGATGTGGCGAGTGTAAGCCAACTATGTTATCTCCCCTTTTGTTATCATATTGCATGGGATGTTGTGAAGATTGCCTAACTTGTGACATATGCCTTCAATGCGATTATGTCTCTAAGTCGTGCCTCGACACGTGGGAGCTATAGTCGCATCGAGGGTGTTATAAGTTGCTAATCAGAGCCTTCCCTGACCTTAGGAGCCCCATTGCTTGATCGTTTCAGCGGCCGAGTTGTGTCTAGAAATATGTTTTGAGTCATTTAGGAATTATATATCGGAGAGATTAGGAATTCTTTTTTACTTCCCAGTCTCCTCATCTCTCTGGTAAGGCATCCTGACGTAGAGTTTTGACTCTTCTCTTCTCAAATTTCACTAAAAAAAATTTAGGATCACGCGGGTATCTTGGAATCGTTCCGATGGTTTTATGATGAGAACATTGTCTTGGTGCCTCCTGTCAGGGGTTTAGTGGAAGTGTCCCGGGGAGTTGAGCTCTGAGGTGTTGTCATCATAATTTTATCGTTGCAGTTCTGGAATACCTGAGTCTAGTACGCCGACAACGAAAATCTCTTTTATGCAGTTCGTTGGTGAGATAACCTCGACGCCACCCAGTACTGGGGCGGGAGTTCGGGAGTATCGCCATAACTTGTATAACGGATGCTTTTCGAAGGTTGAGGTAGATGGTTTCCGAAGGTTTCTTGGTTATGTGTTGAAGGATGGATACAGGTGGATGTAGGATTTGCTAGTTTGGGTGAGATATTATGCTTCCCCTGTATCGCCAACACCTGATTGCATAACCGGAAAGGTTCGAGAGTTTCATAGGTGGGAATTCTAGTAGCTCTAGTTCTTCTTCCACGGATATTGGTTTGAGATTGGGATTTCTTACCGATTATTCGTTCTTGATCCGTACCTTGTTGATTTATTTCTCTACCTTAATTATTCGTGGCTTCTCAATTTATGGATATGTGACCATTTCAAGAGGAATGCATTCGTTCATTTTGATTCGGATGTGAAGACTATATGTTGCAATTTTCATTCCGGTGGATTCAGCTTCAATATTTATCTGTCAATGTGCTAATGGTGGTCAACCTCTTCAGGATGGCTCCTCCAAAGCGCACGACTCCGAATCCTGATCCGCCACCACCTCCACCTCCTCCGGAGGCATGGCAAGCTGTGATGGCCGCAACCAATGCAAACACACAGCTGATCATGCAAATTCTTCAAGAGCGCAATCAAGGCAGTCATGGGAATCAAGGCAGCAATCAGAGTCACTTTGCTACACTCAACCAGTTCCTTGCAAACGGGCCAAAGACTTTCAGCAATTGTGTTGAGGCAACCGATGCTGACGATTGGCTTGTGGATCTGTGTAAGCATTTCGAGTGCAGTAACATCAGGCCTGAGGACTTTGTTAAGTTCGCTTCCTTCCAACTCAAAGATCAAGCTGCAGAATGGTTCCAGCAGTACAAGGATTCCAGAGGTGGTCGTGTTATCACTTGGGATGATTTCCGTCGAGATTTCCGAGCTCATCATATTCCGCAGAGCATGGTTGAAAGCAAGCGTGAGGAATTCCGCAATCTGAAGCATGGCTCTTTGTCTATCTATGACTACAACAAGTTGTTCTAGAAGCTCGCCCGCTTTGCCAAGGAGGACGTCCCTGATGAGAAGAGCATGATATATCAGTTCAGGGGTGGTCTCAGAGAAGATATTCAGCTAGCTCTTGTTCTCTTCGAGCCCTTGAGATACGATGAGTTCTACAACATGGCACTGAAGCAAGAGGCTGCTCAGTTGAGGTGTGATGCTTCCAAGAAGCGAGTCAGAGATGTTACTCCTTCTTCCTCTACTCAAGTGGCCAAGCAGCAGAAGTATTGGCTTCCTCCTCCTCCGTTCCGTCAGCCGTATCAGCAGAAGAGTAAAGGTGGCAGTGGTTCTTCCCACCCACCCAACCCTGGCTTTCAGAACAAGACTTCGTCTCAAGCTCCAAGATCGAGTGCTCCGTATCACCGTCCGCTTTCAGAGGTCACGTGCAACAAGTGCCAACATAAGGGTCACTATGCCAACAAGTGTCTCAACCAGAGGCGTCTTCCTCCTCCTCCTCATGTCAGATCGGCAAGTACAGCTGTGGTCAAGCATAACCCCAAGCATGCCAAGGTCAATTTGATGAATGCAGCACAGGCAGAGGACTCGTCAGATGTGATCATGGGTAACCTTCCTGTTAATGATATTCCTGCAAAAGTTCTTTTGGACACTAGTGCATTGCATTGCTTCATCTCGAGACCGTTTACAAATAGGCATGAATTGGTTTCGCAAGTTTTGCCTAGTCCTTTAGCTGTTGTCTCTCCCGGTAAGCGCATGCAGGCTAACTCCATCGTTCCGGATGTTTCTATCACTTTGGGTGACTACAAGTTCTTGGCTTCTCCAACGGTTCTCGGTGACTCGGATATTGATCTTATTCTCGGAATGGATTGGCTTTCTAAGCACAAGGCTCAGCTTGATTGTGCAGCCAGGCAGATTCAATTGACTCATTCGTCTGAGGATGTAATTGTCTTTGCCGCTCGTGATGATACCATTCGTCTATTTTCTCTCAATGAGAAGGGTGAATTGGATGCCATCTCTCAAATTCCAGTCGTTTGCGAATACCAAGACGTCTTGCTAGAAGAGCTCCCAGGAATGCCTCCGCACCGGCCTGTTGAATTCGTTATTAATCTTGAGCCTGGTATGGAACCTGTGTGCAAACGTCCTTACAAGCTCGGACCTGAAGAGTTGAAAGAGCTGAAGAAGCAACTCGATATGCAAGAAAAAAATGGGTCTTATCCGGCCTAGTTCTTCTCCGTGGGGTTGTGGTGTTCTTTTTGTG